>NC_083747.1:12652500-12905000 GCF_033458585.1 Syngnathus typhle | reverse complement strand
CATGCACGCGCACGCGCGCACGCGCGCACGCACATTGCATACGCACACACTCGACCGTTCAACACAAACATTGCGTGTCTTTTAATGTTAATTCTTGTCTTGAATTTTTGGGGTGCAAAACTTTTTTTGTAACCTATTTGCACTCTTCTTTCCCAAGTTTTTCTCGCCCATAAACTATAACGTTCACCTCGTGGGATTGAAAGCGAAAAAGAATATTTGATTTTTTTGCGGTTCTTTCTGTTTTGTTTTTGTTTTCAGACGTCCAAGCAGCTTTTGATACATATTCATGAAACGTGTGTGTGTTTGTGGGCGCGCGCCGCGCCTCGGGTGCGTGCGATCCCGTCAATGATTTGTGGCGGCATATGTGTTTGCCGATCGATCCACGCATGTAACTATTGCAGATGAAGAGGCCAATGAATTGATACTCTCAATCCGCGGCCCGTCTTTGCTTCTACTCCCTCTTCTTGATGTTTTTCTCTTGCGCGTACTCGCACGCATGCAGTCAATATATGCATAACGCAGCCTGCAGCTTCAGTTTTGGACACAACCGACTTTTTTTCATTTTGTAAATAATAAGATTAAGGTGAATATCTGAGCGAATGGCAAGTTAAGCGCACCAAAAAATCGGTGATTGTCACTAATGCATGTCATGTAAATATTTGTTTTGCTATTATTATCATCAATTCAGATTCTGTTATAAAATGTGTGTTTAAGCTCCGATCCAAATTGCGTCGTGAACATTTTCTTAAATTGACGATAGAATGAAATAAAAACAAACGGGCGGATAATCCAGCAATATTTTAGTTTGTTTTTAGTGTACGGATTTTTAAGTGCGAACTGGTTATTTTTTAATTGTTGGAGTGCTTTTTTTTATTTTTTATTTCTCGGGTTTGTTTGGCGATTTAAGTGAGCCGGAGCAGAATAACACGATTTCGCCAAAAGTAAGGCTTATTGGTTTTATCTAAATTAATTTGAGGAATGACAGTAGATTGTATTTGTTGTGATTTTATTTATTATTTTATTTATTACAAACGGAGAGTGAAAGCTATTTCCCTTGGGTCAGTCGTTGTTTTGGGGTTTTTTCACTCCTTAGGGCCTTCTGCGTCTTTCTTTCTGCTTCTGCTGCTGCGCAACGGAAGCTGAGAAAGTTTGACAATGTCGTACTTTAATTAGTGTAATAATCAACTGCGCTTTCCCGCGGTTTGAAGGCGTTGAGTTGTCACGTGATGAACGTGCGGCTCATTAGCGGCTGGTCGATTTTTGTTACAGGCTGAGCGTATCCACATTTAGCTCCTCGCAAGGCCTTCAAATCACAACACGCCACTTTTTCTTTTTCTATGGCGCGAAAATTGTTGGGGCAAAAAAAAAATCAAAATATCAGCAAAATTTCCGACCTGAAATGCAAACAAATATATTTATTTTATTATATGTCCCCGACATAACATTGCTGTTGTTGGAACAACAAAAAAGTAGATAGAAGTCAAAATGACCTTATTTTACATCATGTCAAAATCAACTGAGATTTGAACTCAATTAAGACAATTTTGTTTATATTTTATGAACCACTTTGTGTGCGCGCTGTACACAGTAAATAATAAAACATAAAATTAAATTAAATCGTTCCTTACAAGTTACATCCATGTAAATTCAAAGTTAAAATATTATTTTGTGATAACCACCCAAGTGATTTGAAAAAAATCTGTCAAACAATAACAGTAAATAAAAAAACATTTGACAATAATTAAATTTTTTACACCGTCAAATGTAAGTATATAGTTTTATATCCCAGTTTTTGATCTCTTAGAAATCGAACGCATGTTGCGCATTCATGTTAGTTTGACGTGCGTCTTTTTTTTTTTAGACGCCGAAGTTTTTTGAGCCTTTGCGGACCGAGTCGCAGCGGCGAGCGCCAACTCGCGCGAGGCCGACACACGGCGGTCGGGCTTCGGCCCCAGTGCATCGCTGAGGCGGGGCGACGGCGAACTCCAGCAGGTAGGGCAAACTTTCACATTTTCACTCGCCATTAATAGCGGCAAAATATTGTCATTTCAAAGTAAGACGACAGTTTTTGTAAGCGGAATAAAACCCGCTGGCATGAGACCAGTTGCGTACAAAATTGATCAAACGTCTCTTCCAACCCCTCAAACATAATCAGAATGTATAAGAAAAGACATTTTGTGGAATCAACATCATAACATCAGACATAAAGACAATTGCAAAATTGCACATGTTGGGATCAACATGTTGAATGTATACATATACACATTCATATATACATATACATATACATATACACATTCATATATACATATACATATACATATACATATATATATATATATATATATATATATATATATATATATATATATATATATATATATATGATTATTATATATATATATATATAATCATATACATATACATATACATATATATATATATGATTATTATATATATATATAATCTTGAATGTACTTCCATCCATCCATTTTCTGTACCGCTTTGTCCTTTTTATTAAGGAATTTATTGAGGTGAAGTTTTGTCTCGAGAGGTGGGGGAAATGTTTCTATGAAGGTGAACCTAAAAATGGCACGCCTTCTTTTCCAGACTTTTTGAATGACTGGCAAAATTAGGGTGACTGACTCAACTGACAAAAAAGAGAAGAAAGTCCAGTACACACTCCAATTGGTTCTTAAGTACCAAAGTAAAAAGTAAAGTGGCAATTCTCTTGCTTTCAATGATATTTATGCCAGGTCTATTTTGAGCCCCCCCCCTCCACAAAATGTTCAGTTGTATTCAGCTTCCTTCCCATTTTTACATTTAATTGTGCACTCCTTTTAAAACGTTTATCTGTAATACATTTTAATCATACAATTATGTTGAGCTTTTCTTCTATAGCCTGTTAATGTTCAAACTGTGTATAATGTTACAGTGGCTTACAATTAGATTTAATAAAAGACATGTAGCACTGGAATATCGTAATAACAGATTAACTGAATGTAAAACAAATCAGTTTGTTTGTCTTCGTGAAGTCATCGTG
Organism: Syngnathus typhle; assembly: GCF_033458585.1. Lineage (NCBI taxonomy): Eukaryota > Metazoa > Chordata > Actinopteri > Syngnathiformes > Syngnathidae > Syngnathus > Syngnathus typhle. Next base: position 12,901,957 of record NC_083747.1, on the reverse strand, counting down.
ACTTTACCTTTCAAAACTACCATGAAAGATTCTGCAGTAGTATTGTTTTATTTGCAGAAGATAAAGAATATATGCCACCCAGTATTGTATTGTTGGTCTACCTGAGTTGCTGCACCCTTTGTTTTCAATCATTCATTGCATATTTTGCAGTCTGTTAGCATTAAGCGAAGTAGATTTAACGCAGAACCGATGCAATTAATTTTAAACACACAATTTTCTTATGTCTGTTTTATGTTTAGATTTTGAGTAATCTTGAAGCCCCGTTTTTGAAAAAGTGATCGCTATCCGCTAAACTGCTGCTTGTTATGGAGCTCACATGCCGCCGTACGAAGGCGCTCTCGTTAGTGTGCAAAAATGTTTCCTGCGTAGATTCACGGCTGAATGCAATGTTGCAGCCGACTTCTCAAAGGTGCGTCGTTGCCGGCAGCCATTCACGCTGAAAATGGGAGCCCTGAAGGCACACACACATGCACACACACGCACACACACACACACACACACACACACACACACACGCGTTCCCCAAAGTCTTTCCTGCGCGATATGAGCCCCTCGGCTCGTCTTCAAATGTGCATCTCACTATTCATTATTCAGCGTTCATTACAAGTTGTGCTCAGGTGCTGCTTTCTTCACGACCTGTTCCATGTGGAGAAGATTGCTGGGGGAGGGGGTGATTTAACCCCCCCCCCCCCCACACACACACACGCAAACCCCCACCTTGTTGTCTGCACCTAAGTACAAACTTGTACCCAACGATAAGAGTGTCAGCTTTCTGTTTTTCACCACCGTCGGCGTCGTTGGCGCTTGGCGGAGTGGCTGCCGGGCGTGAAAGGTCACATAATCAATGGCGTGCAATTTGACAAATCCCCACCGCTGTCCTTATCGCCCTCGTGGGCATTTTGAAGCAGCGCGAGGAGCTGACGCCGATATATGCCTTAATCCCGGAGCCAAGCTGCTGAAGTTTACCGTCAAACTAAACAGACAACAAAGAGAACGGCACATTGTGCATGTACAACAAACTCCTAGCTTAGCTTTTAGTCCACTGTTAGCTTAAGGCATAAAATGGGAAACGGACTTTAAGCACCTGATATTTGAGCACAAACTACAGTAACACTTCAAAAACAATGTACTCCGTCATACCTTCTTTATCATCGGTGGGGAGCTGAGCTCTCAGTTGTCTATTTGTAATTCAAACCAAAATGGCTGACTTCCAGCCAATCTCACGTTGACACTTTCTTTGCTGAAAACTTCCAGGGGGCGCTCTTGCTAGTACAGTCAACAGCTCTGAGCTGGATGGAAACAAAAGGTGTGAGAGCTGTGGAGGCGTCGTGTGGTGTGTTGAGGCCGCCTGCAGCTGAGTGCAACCAACAGGAAAATTAGATATTATTATTTTTTAAATCCCAGTCTTTTGCCACAACAGACTGGACCCACTTTTTTAGCATGCATTACCAAGTAACAACAAAACAGTATGTTTGTGACGACAAGACGGCTCAGCGCTTGGTGTGCTGTAAGAGTAGAATGACAGCATATTTTTGCACTTAGTGAAGCAGCATGTGGCTCTTGGTCATTCTGAGAGGTAACAACAAAACTGTATGTTTGTGACGACAAGACGGCTCAGCGCTTGGTATGCTGTAAGAGTAGAATGACAGCATATTTTTGCACTTAGTGAAGCAGCATGTGGCTCTTGGTCATTCTGAGAGGTTTGTAACTGAACACACTCTGAAAACTACTGGGTCAAAGAAAATATTTGCTTCAAAAATGGGCCAACTACTTATGTCAATTTGATCCAACTTTCTGGGTTGCTTTGTACAAAATAAAATAATAACTGAATTATTTTTTTCTTTTTGGACCCAGCAGTTTCAAAATTGTATCTGTCAGCTCAAAGGTTAATAGAAGCGTGGCAGGATATTTGTACACTTGGTGAAGCAGCATGTACTAGCTCTTAAGCCAGTGTCATTTGAAACATTCTGTTCCGTATAAGTCTCAGCGAGGAGGAGAGCGAGGGCAGCGAGATGAAGTCAACTTGTCCCCGCTCAGTCATTAATCCGATTTAAGAGCAATTAAGGTGAGACCGATTCCTTCCTTGGCTAAGAAAGAAATGGATGACGAGGGCGGGTACAGGGAGAGGAGGAGGACAAAGAGGAGTGGGCAAAAGACTTCACGTTTGATCGAGACAAAATCCCTTCAGTCTAGTTGATGTCCGAAAGGAGTCCGATAAGGTTTGGTGACGTCTCAATATTGTCCTTAGATGTCAGAGTGCGAAAGCTTGTCTATATGTACCTTGTCTACCACTAGATGGCGTCACATGTGCTATTTGCCACTATCTAGTGTTAGACAATCATATTACACCCAAACAAACAAGTTAGACAAAAATAGTCCTGAACTGTATTTAAAAAAATAAATCAATCATATCCTTGGCGCCGTAAACATGCATTTGTTTGATAGTAGGCAAAAAAAAAAGCTTCAAAGGGAGGGCAAAAAAGTGAAGGACAAAATGGTGCTTGAAAGGAAAACAATCCTCCGGCTGCAATCCGTGTTCCCGATGTGTATCGCCCATGCCGTCGACACGGGGGTCCCTCCGTCGCCACCGCCGTGTCCATGGGGAGATGGGGCGCGGTGATAGCCGAGCGCGGCGTGTGACGGGCGCAACGGTACATAAATCAAAGGTGCACGTAAGCGCGCTCCCCGCGTTTATCTGGCAGCCGTGATAGCAACCGACTCTGCATAGACGCGCGTGGCCATGCCTTGTTAAGTGCGAGAGTAATGTGGTGTCGTCAACATTGTTGAGGCCTTGCTTTGTTTCGAGCCACTCTATTGTTGGACCAAAAGTGAGTCGATACTCAGGCAAACGAAAGAACACTGATTGTGAGCTCAGTCGTGATATTTCTCAGATATTGTTTTCCACAGTTTCTAACTCCACTTTGTTTTGGGTGCAATTCCACTGTTGACCATTCAAAGTACTTGGAGCAAGCATATGATGGACAAAACCTTTGCGCACTTTGAACATCTCATTTCCTCTTGGCATGTCTCAGATCCTCACAGAGGATAAAGAATACATGAATGAGGACTGCTGGATGTTTCAATGCGTTGCTGTATTGTTTGTGTTCAAGTTTCATTTGCTTCAAGGTTATTTATGCGTTTCGTCATTTGTTAGCATTGGCACAAAGCTAGTGGACAAAACGCTAAACGTATTTGCCTATGTATTTACTATATGTGTGATCCGGCATTATTGAGAGTTGCACTGCGAGTGAATTCAAATTATTTTTGTTAATGTCACAAAGAATTGAGACAACAGAACCGCAGTGACTTTCTTGCCAAATGTCGTTCATCAGCTGAAACTTTTGAGCAGTGCTCAGCATCTCATCTCAACCGGCTTTATTTTTATGTCCGGTTGAGTGGTTGCGGTGTCCGATTGAGAGGCCATTTAGCTGGTGTTGACAGGAGGCGGCGACTATCGACGGGGCCCTGCCGCGTTCGGCCGGCAACCGCTCTCGGGGCCCCGGCGTCCAAAGTGTTTTTGGCGTTTAATACACTGCAGTGGCGGCTCCTTGCCTCGCATGCCACTGCCACGGGGATCAATATGCACTGGGTTAGTGAGAAATGGACCATCTGATGCACACTCAGAGGAGGGGGGGACGAGGTGGGGGGCATGATGAGCTAGTGACAGAAGCAGTGGGGAGGGATAAGGAAAGATTTCAAGAGAAGACAAAAAGAGAGGTGTAAGAGACCAAGAGCATGATTAAAAGATGGCGTGGTGGAGAGAGACATTGAGCGGAAGAGGAGGAAGCAAAAAGAAGTGCATGGACGAAAGAGAGGAAGGAGGGAGGGAAAGGTGGGGGTCACACAGAGATGAGGAGGAACAGAGGGGAGGGAGGTAAAATTTCCATCAGGTTTTCAATTGGGGCCGATCAATAGTGTATTAGAGCTCACCTTGACCCCGTCCCCCCCCTCCCCTTTATTCCACCCGGCCCAAGCTAGTCTGTCTCACAGCGGGAGGGAGGGGGGGCAATCCAGACTCTCTTTCAAAGTGGCAGAAAATGGCACAATGGGAGCAAGAAAGAGGAGAAGTCAGTCGGAAAACGAGTTGTGAGAGCCCAACGCCGCATCATGTAGTCGTCTCCGGTACGCACGTCAGCTACTTTCTTCTCTCATGACGACCCGTTGGAAAAGTGTGTGTCGGGGGGGCAACAAGGCTAGCGAGTGACTAAAGTTGTCTCGTCTCTGGACATCGTCAGCATGATGGTCGGATCCATTAATTGGCCGATATTAGTTCTTTTTGTGTTTTCAAACACAACATAAGACACTGATAACATTCAAACTAGAGTTTGAGTCGGGACAAGATGAACGGTACGGTCCGCACCGCAATCTAAATGTCTATTGCTCGCGAACAAACACGTATGACTGGAGGCAGCGCAAATTGCTGCAAATGGTTGCATTTTTGTTAGCAAGTCGACCTTGGCACTCCTGTTACGACTCCCTGGATTGACTTGTCTGTCTTACTTCATTTTATTTGATTCGCAACTTTGTTGCGGTCGCCTTTATGGCTCCTTTAAAGCTGCTTTTTGTGGCTCCCATCTTTACGAGGAGTGTCGGTGTCGCTCTCCCGAGGGCACTTGCATCTGTCCGAGCCTTTTCTATTGCGCTTGTCTTCATTGGTGAAGTGGAGCCCATCACTGCACGCGGACTTTAAGGCAAGACACCCCGGACTGGTTGCCAACATATCGCAGTGTAGCGAGAGGCAAACAACCATTCACACAAGGCTGGAAAAAATGTTTTTTCTTTGCGGAGCAGTTTTGTGAATCAATTGACTTCGTTAGAGGAGCATCTTATGTTGCGGACCAACTTTTTGCAGTGTTATTCCTTGAATTCATCGCAGACCATTTCTCAATTTAGAACACGAGATGCAAACGCAGAAACGCAGAATCGCAGAACCGAGGCGGATACACTCATCACGATTCCACCGTGCTGCATGCCGGATTTGTGATGTTGCAAAAGCAAAGGTATTGAGAGGCAGGCGTCACGTTTTAGGAAGAAGGTGCTTTCTTACAGATCCCTTTGTTAAAAAGCGTAATGGCTTCAAAGCGTCTCCAACCCTAAGTACCGCCAAGAGTTCCAAAATTGCGGATCGGGAGAGCTTAAGTGCGCGGTGAGTCGACATTGTCCAAAAAAAAAAAAGCTGCGACGTATCATGCTGTCACTTTCTATTGATTGCTTCTACCAAACGTTCTGCTGCTGCTGCTTATTTTTTTGTTGCGGGACTTCATTTGAACTCACACGCGTGCACACGCACTCACAGACAGAAGGCCGGTAGGACACCCTTCATCATAGGACAGCATGACTTGAAGGCTTGAGGGGACACGAACGAGGAAGGGAGGGGGGGGCTTGAATAAAAAATTGATCCACGAATTTAGCATTTAGACACAGTTTACGAAGCCATATAGGGGCCACGAGGGGGATCGGGGGTGGGGTGGGGGGGGACACTTTACAATAGGTCGAGCAGGAAAAAAAAAAAGAATTCTTGCCTTCTCCATCCATCTTTTTAGGCTGTGATTTAGCTGTTTAGACACTGGCTTGTTTGTAGACCGTCCTCATCTCCTTTTTCACATTTCCTAATGCTGTTCCTATTGTCACCCTGCATCCACACTCCAGTGCACAAATGCATGCACCCCCCCCTCCCACGCACACACACAAAGTAACACACAAACTCCGTCCCACTCTCGCTGAGGGGGAGAAAAGGCAAGAAAAAAAGAAATCGATCGGCGGGGATAGCGGTGCGCGTCGGAGGATCGTATCTTGTCAAAATAATATATTACCCTCATCCCCGGCTGATCGATGCGGTGGATTAGGGACGAAGGGCTCCCTCGCTCCTCTCTACAACCCCCCCCCACCACCACCACCACCCTCGGTCCATCCCCCTCTTTTCCCTGCTTGCTGCAGTTTAATATTTACCTCCGTGAAAGAGCGGCGGCGACGGCTCTCAGGCCTAATTGATTCCGACACATGGGGCTCTGTGCTCAGGCTGCGGATGAGAGGGAGGCAAAGAAGGAGCTAAGGAAAGAAGGCGACGCTGCCAAACATCACGCGAGCGCTACAGGGAATGAGTGCAAAAGTGGAGGAAGAGGCAATGGCTTGGTTTTGGTGGCCAAAGCAAAATTACAAATAAAGCAAAATTGGTCGCTTTGGGCACCCCCGCCCCTTCCTCTTTCTGATGAAAGCCAGAAAATGTCCAATTTTGGGATGTATCTCAAAAATGATATTGGGCAATCATCCACTACTTTAAGGCAACTTTGGGGGATTTGATCAAGGCAGAGGAATACAAATACAGAAACGTGCACTTGATGTTGACACATTGTCTATTTTATAAGCGTACATCATCCAAGTAAATTCTCGTGAGAACGTGTGACGTCACAGCATGAATCAGTACGAAGGAGGAAAGCGGGCGGAAATGGGGCTGTACTCGGTATAGGAGTGAGGAAGTGGAGGGGCATCGGGAGGGGTGGTGGGGCTGCGAGAGCAAATGAGAGGGGATTAAGAGAGCGACAAGAAGATGGATGGAAACGAGCGAGGCGAACATGACAGGTGCAATGTAGAGCGCCAATAAAAGGCGGGAGACGGCTAGGGAAGAAATAAGGGCATGATGGAAAAAGGAGTGCGGCGGCGAGGTGACAGAATGATATCAGGCGCACGGAAAAGACGAGGTGGTGCGGGTGGGTGGGGCGGTGGGGGGCTCCATATTTTCTCTTGAAGGAACTGGCCTGTCAGGGTGTTCCCCCTGCACAGAGCGCCGCTATAAAACACAGAGAGCAGGCAGGTGCGTGCGGCCTGCTGACTTATGTGTATATCTTGCCTTTGTCAATATTTCTTTCTGTCTGCATGCTGCCTTTTCCCCAATGTTTGGCCCTGCTTTCTGTCCTTCCCCACTTGCGTGATGTGACGTAAGCTGCGAATCTCCATCACGAGACCTCGCATGCATCCGCTGACATCCCCAACAGGAATATTCAATACCGCCACCAGGGTTTCTCATCCAGCGCACATTTTGAACCTCTTTGCTGGGCTGATTTAGTCATGCCAACCCGGCGAGGATTGAGCCTCCTCTTCCTTGTTTGGGGGCGCACCGAGCGGAGGCCCGGCCCCGTCAAGACGGAGACGTGATGCGGATCTACAACGCTCACCAACAACCCATCGCTTGTCGTCATGTGAATTCAGAAAGCGAGCAAGCGGGAACTTGAGTGGAGTGCTGTTGGTACTGCAGTGTGGTTGAAAGGCTGACTTTCATGTCGTGTCGTGGACTTAGTACTGCACAGGGCAGCTGGAAAGCGCATCAGTCAAGACTGGAGGCCTTTTGCAATTTAGAGTTTTACCAAAACTCAAGTGTCAAGTTGTCTTGGATCCCAAGGGCAGCAAACACAATGACAACAGCAGGGTCCCCAAAATTGAACCCTGTGGAATACCATATGACAGTGCAGTGGGGTATAGTGTGGCAACAGAAGAGAAACTTGTGTTGACGTAGTGGGAGTACTATCCAGTTACTCAAGCTGGCAGCCGGTCCAGGGTGTGCCCCGACTCTTTACTGACACGATATAAGGATCCCCTGTGAACGACGACATCTTCAGTCGCAACGGAAACGTGCAAAGTGACAGTGGCACGAAACACAACTTATTTACCACAGCGTTCCCAAATCCATCTCCATGACTTCCGTCGTCTCCTTGTTGCACCTGCACTGCTACTCCTACCGTCTCTGCGGCGGCTTGGAAAAGGGCTAACACGAGTGTCACATGTCGTTATTGCTCTAATTCAGACATCCGTCATCACGCACTCAGCTGGAGATTCCATTTTCCAAGCTGCGTGTGCGTGGGATTGTATTTTGGGGTCTTTTGTGTGTCATTCAATATGAGCTTGTTGTTTCAATGGAAAAAATCCACAATGGCAGATCATAGAGGACTAAAAGTGGCAGGTACCAAATACACATTGCGAACAAATCGACAAGTCGACTGTAAGAACCTGTTTTCTGCTTTTGGCCTAACAATGTCGTTCTACAAACGCAATTTTAATCAGAATAGCTCATTTGAACCCGTCACACTTATCCTGCAGTTCCCCTTTAAGGTTTCTTCGCCAATCTGTATGTGAGCTCTCACCTCTCTGCTCCCAGCGCGTCCGCTCGGATTTCATCGAGCTCTTAACCCTGCCGGGCCTCAAATCCGCTTAGCACTGTAAGTGTTTTAAAAAGTGCTCCTGCTACCAGCGGCACGCTTGGCGCTGCGCTGCGTGGCCACCTGTGCGCGACCACACGGGCGCCACTGCCTCCACCGCTTTAACTGAATTTGCTGCTTTTATTACGCTTGCTCTTGTCTTGGCTTCACATAACATCTGTTTGATCACAGCAAAAAGGGGTTCGCACGTGTCGGCTGGAATATGTTGCATCTCTGTCCCATTTTTCTGTCGTTTCCCATTTACACAGGCATTGTTCCGGGGCTTCAGAGCGCACATTTTGTTTAATTGAAGCTCCTCAACTCATTACAACGTGGTTCCTTGGCATTGACATACCAGTCACTTGTGGCATAGTGCTGCTTTTTGTCTCAATGCAGCTCCTCAACTCACTTCAGCATCGTTCCTTGGTAGCAAGATGCCTCTCAATGCCACCAAAGCACGAAAGTTAAAGCTAAAGTCCCAATTAGCGTCACACACACATCTAGGTGTCCTCTGCATTTAACCCATCCCCGTGTGGTTTTGATCCATCCCCTGGGGGAGAGGGGAGCAGCAGCAGTGCCGCTCTCGGGAATCATTTGGTGATCTAACCCTAATGCTGAGTGCCAAACAGGGGGGAAATGGGTCCCATTTTTATAGTCTTTGGTATGACCCGGCCAGGGTTTGAACCCACAACCTTCCAGTCTCAGGGCGGACACTCTACCACTAGGCTACTGAGCTGGTTCACTATACTTTGGTTCAAATAAAGTTCCTCAACTCACTTTAACCTAAATACCACACGCTTGCGCCCAAGTAATGCTGTGCTTGTGTGCTCCTTGCGTGCATGAGGAACATGGCTTTCTTGACCCATTTGCAAGAATATTACAGAAAGTACTGTATCGTACTGTATTGTATACAAGAAAGTCCATTTAAAAGGATTTTTAAAATGTGCGCACTCCACACTGTATTATTACTGTGAAAGAGTTTTTCTTGTTGAGATTGTGAAAGTTTACCAAATGAACTGTCCACAGGGATAGGATGCGTTCACTGACAGTTGAATCTTTACAATTGAAAAAGAAAGAAAAGTAGCAGGTCTCAGTTTGCCTTTTTTTCTCCTGAATTAACAAGTAACAGCTGCACAGCGACGTGCACCGAAGAAGAAAAAAGATGAGAAGTGGTGAGCCCGCAGGAAGAAGTAGGAGAAGATGATGATGATGAATGGATGGAGAGCATGAAAGCGTGCGCATGCACCTTGCCTTTGGGTGCGCGCTCCCGCTCCGAGGATGATGAAACGTTAATTAAAGCAAACGAGCTCGCCTGAACAAACCCCGCTACCATGTCGCACGGACTGCAAGGGGGGGGGGGGGGGGGGGGAAGACTATCGAGGATGGAAAAGCTGCATCGGTCGATCGAAAGCTAATTTTTAAATGAACATTTCAAGCCATGTGTAACTTTTCTTTTACGAAGGGAGCTGTAGGAGTTCACGATGTCCCTGAATCCAACACCGGTCGGAGGTAATTCGCACATATTAGTATCCACAATGGCCTTTTATAATTATTCAGCGAGAAAACAAGGAGCTGGTGGTGGTGGTGGGTGACGAGGGTATTTGTTAAAAAAAAAAAAGGCAATTAAGACGAAGTTAACATTTTTGTCTGTTGAAACAGATTTTCGCTCCTTTTTAGTAACGCATCTCAGTGCTCCAATTATTTTTTTTACCCCTCTTATATACTCGGTTTATTGAATTAAGTTTTACGATGCATTAAATATAAAATTCTGCCGTGTTGGGCCTAAGTATGTGACCATTTTTATTTAAATTGTCCCTCTCTTTTCTTTCCTTTCTCACTCGATCACATTTGTTTGGTGAAAAAAAATCAATTAATCCGCCATCTAATTCGTTTGTATATTTATTTAGCGCCATGCATCTCACACTCTACTTCTCTTCTTTTTTTTTCTCCATCTCTCCGCAACGATTATCCTGCTGTCTAATTAGAAATCGATGGCGCTGGGCCGGCGGGTGTTTGCAGTGTGTTTGTGGACGTTCGCAGCAATTCCCAGGACAGCACTGAGAGAAAGGCAGGCAGAATAAAATGGGAAGGAAAGCGAGGAGAGGAAGCGGAAACACACACACACACACACATGCAATGACTTTCCAGCTCGCAGCTGTTCACACTTAAAAGCAAGCAGTCTAAAGTTAAAAAAAAATAAAGAAAGGAAAAAATGCAAGGAAAAAATATTTCTTTTTTTCTTTTTTTTAAATTTTTTTACGAAGTAGGTTTGGGGAATTGTGTGCACGTTCTTTTAGGAAAACAAATTGTCGCAAGCGTGTTATGCGCAGAACAGGCCCCGCGTCAGCCAAATGCGATGCCAATGATGAGTTTTCATAATGGTGATGTCATATTTTTATTTGTTTCCTAAAACTTAAACTTTAAAACGTTGTTCAATTGTTGTGGACGTGCTTACGATCAGTCTTTATTTATTTTATTTGAACATTTACAGAATGATTTCCATGATTTTTTTGGTGTGCGTGAGTGTATGTGCGTGTGCGCGTGTGCGCGTGCATGCGCGCGTGCGTGTCTGTGTGTGTTGGGATCTGATTGTGACATGTGTTTGTATAGAATATTGTTAACTATAGTCTTAAACATGTCTTCAAGGCACGATATTCTACATATCTGCTATTTTGATTCGATTTTATGCATGTTTCATCATCCATTCTATATTTAAATTTATGTAATTCCACTGTGCTAAATTTTGTATTGGCCTGCTGGTTGTGACGTCATGTTTCTATCCATACTAATGTTAAATAATTTCAGACATGCATTTTCTCTGTTAAATGTATTTTTATAGTGTTGTACATATTGCTAATCGTGACCTCCCCTGGTCATTTTATTGCTGTGCAATATTTGTAAAATAATATTTAGAAACTACACAATTCAATTTGAGCATGACAATCTGTATTCATTTTGTACACATGTCCATTCATGAAATAGGTTTGTTTTCCAAGATATTGAGGTGACTGTATTTTTGAGCATGTTCGTTGGACAAGTCACTTTCGGTCACGACATCCACATTTGGACATGGTACTTGTCGTACCGGCTTGCGCAGTTATGCTCAACATGAGGGCTCTGATTGGTTGATATATATATACTTTTTTCTGCCGTACTATCGGAATTTGCCTATCCCAATAATGACGTAATTGATCAGATCTGCAAAACCAGACACTGCAGTGTTTCCCACTGTGGGCTTCCACCAATAAATTTGAACCCCTGTCAACGTGTGACGGTTGCATTGTAATTGAAAATCATGTTTGGTTTATTTGATAACAAAAATTATATTTTTAAGACATTTTTGCTCCATCTTGTGACCGGATTGGTCATCTTTTTTCCCCCTCGCTGATCGGCCTCCAAAAAAGTCTAATTTGGTTTTAATGTAAATCACCCCTTGGATATAAGTACCGGAACCTCTGGTCACTCTAACTATATCTTACCAGTGAAAAAAATGAGACTTCTTAGGGATTCCGAATTCTCCAATAGGTGCATGCTTTAATAATGATAAGTCCAAAACTGAAAGTCATGTACTTGTCTCTGCCGCTCCCCGTCTGTGGTGGCGTTATTAGGAAATGCAATTTCACCCCGCCCCTTTGCCCCCTACCCCCCAGCTTGCTGCTTTTTCGGTCATGGTTGCTTCACATTTCGTCAACCCCTTGTGATGCGTCGCTTGAGCCAAAACTATCAATCTGAGCTCCGCAGGGTGCGCGCATCTGTGTGCGTGTGCGCAAGTGTTTTCTTGTCGCCCTGTCTGAGTGTGGCACCACCCTTGATGTCCCACCTTCATGGTGAGGACGTGTCACCCAAAAAGATGAGCTCCTTTCACTCCTGCACGTGTGTGTGTGTGTGTGCACATCCTTGCATTTTCTGTCAGTCTGTCTCTCCCCCCTCATTAAAGGTCCCTCTCGCCCTGCTCCCTCCTCTTTTTCTTCTTCTTCTTCCTCCTCCTCCTCCTCCTCGGCGCCCGGCGCTCCCCTTGCCCGTGGCTATATGATCGCGAAAAATGTGTTTACAAAACTCGCTCTCTTGCAGATCAAACTGTAGCGATGAATCAAAGACTTTGCCGAGACAGGCAGAGAAGAAGAAGAAGCGGCCAGAGGAGGCCTTAGCATTTTTTAAAATTCAGGTTTTTTTTATTATCCACCCCAACGTGTGTGCGTGCGCGCGTGCGTGCGTGTGTGTGTGTGTGTGGCGGTAATCCAGTCTCCATAAGGTCCCACACAAACAACGGCTGTCTGCCAGTTAAGGACGAGCTAATGATATATTGACGTCTCGGGCGGGATGGCTGTGTGTGTGCACATTGCACGCAGAAACAGCGAAACAAGCGTGGGAAGTCAGCACGGATAGCGCAACGTTAGCGTAGCATCAGCTGACCTCGCAGACGATTGAGAAAAGGTTGTGTCACGGGAGAGTTGCAGGTCCAGCGTGAACAACTTTATGGTGCACACATAACGATAATGGGACAAATGTGAGGATTTTTGAATTTGAGCCGTATTGGATGTCTCAAAAAGGTTATCCTGCGGCGTTTTCAGAGGGACTTGAAAAGCAGGCTCTGGCCAACAATGGGAAAAGTGGCCTACATGTATTCCGGTAATAGGCCAAAGTTTAGTATTTTGCCTTCCATCCAATGAGTTGCTTAAGGCCCCGTGATCAGACTTCTCTCTCTCAAGGTTGTCCCGAGTGATCATCCCGTCGTGCAGGCTGTGTTAAGACCGAGTTTTGCTCCTCCATCTTGCTAAGATAACAGTGCCAGCAAACAATAGTCGGGCCAAAGTTTAGTATTTTGCCTCCTTTTTAACGCCTGATTATCTAAAAGATAATCTTGAGCAATTATCCCGTGATGGAGGACGTTAAGAGTGATTGAGGCTGACACAGACTCGCATGACCGACCTCTTCTTTTTTCTACTCCATCCATTCGTTCTCTCACGGCTCTGACAGCCATTTTGTGCATGGTGTGCCTTCTTGAGTACGCCGCATACAAAAAGAAAAGAAAGGCGTCAGTTTTGTTGTATGCTGTGCGTGAGGTTTAGCACGTGTTTAAAAATCGTTACAAGCGAAGCGGCTTAAGCAGCTAACGAGCCACTCAGGCGTAGCTGAAATTGTTTGCAGTCCAAACTGTTGGTAGATGTCTCCGACGTGGGATCAATAGTCTTATCATCTCCGATCAATTGACTGAATGTCGCCGCCAAGACAGACACGAGCGAATGGGGAAGTGGCTGTAAAAGCACGGCAAACATGACCAGAAAGCAAAAAGTCATCCGATGTTTTTTTCAAATTCTGAATGCAAAACCAACTTTTTCAAATCTTGTATTCCGACAGAAAACAGCAACAAGGATTCAGTGTTGTGTCCGCTCGTCAATTCATTTCGTCCAAAACCTTCTTGCCATTGGGAAATAATGCAAGTTGAATTCTTCAGTTTGAAAGTCAAAATAACACATACGTAAAAGAAGTTCCATTTGAACATTTTTAACCTTCACCAAAGGCTAAAGGTAGAGGCAGTCTATTTGAGGGAGGAGTTTATTTATTTTATTTGATTTGAGGTGGATGACATCCAGCAAGCAATTTGGTAGCGAGACATCCATCAAGTTATGTATGAGACCGTTTTGTCGAGCTCCAAAGCACTGTTACGCACTGTGCGGGTCTGCTGCGCCGGGCCGTGCAGTGGCCTAGTTACTCCCTCGATCGCTCTCACTTCCGAATTATCCACTCAAGAAGTCACCACTGACTCAATCAATAGCTCATACATAAAAGCTGCTCTAATCGCTGCCTCCGCATGTCCGTCTCACCTTCCTCCTCCTCCCGACAGTCCTCTTCCTTAAAAATGGCTAAGAGCCTTGTTAGGCTCTTTTTGGGTGACACCACCTTCTATTGACCCTAACATAAGCTCACACACAGACACACACGCGCACACAAACACACACGCACACACACGCACGCGCACAGTACAGTAATCCCTCGCTACATCGTTTATCGCAGTTTCACTACATCGCGGATTTTTTTTCCAAATGAAAAAAAATGTAAAAGTCAAAATAAAACTTCAAAATTGAGGAATTATGGCACAAAACTTGCCCACACGCCAGCAGAAGGCAAGGAATGCCCACACAATTGCAGTGCGTACACCTGTACCTTTTTGTAAAACAATTGTTATAATAAGAGTTCTAAAAACAAATTTACAGTGTTGTACCTTGTCATAGAAAAATTGATATAATAATAAAAGAGTTCTAAAAACATATTTACAGATCACCAAATGATTGCCGAGCGCGGCACCGCTGCTGCTCACTGCTCCCCACTCCCCCAGGGCATGGATCAAAATCACACGGGAATGGGTTAAGTGCAGAGGACAAATTTCACCACACCCGGATGTGTGTGTGACGATCATTGGGACTTTAACTTTAACTATACAGTATGTACACTTGTGTTTTGTTATAAAAACATTATAATAATAAAAGTTGTTCTAAAAACATATTTACAGTATGTGTTAAGAATTCTCCATGTTATTTAAGTTATTCAGCCGTGCTTTGATTTGAGGTAGGGTGATTTATTTTGAAGGCGGTTTTCAGGCGATACCACTTCCTGTTTTACGTTCGTGTACATATGTCGGTTACAGTGGTACAGGAGTTATTGACGATGTAAGTGGGTCTCCTAACAAGAGGAACGATCACACGTGTCTAACCTTTAGGGCAAAGTAGTATTGCTCCAAATGTTCGTTTAAATTCCTTAAGATGTCCGTTTTCGTGTGTTGGCACGATCGCAAATTAACATCTTACCGCTAACCTGTTAGCCTGCCCAGTACTTCTTGTTAACATGTTACACGCACACATGTATAATATTTATATTTTCAGTATTTATGCAACATTTCCTGTATGTTATCTATGCTATATGTATTATTTACATGTTTGAAACAATTATTTCATGTTCTAATAATAAAATATGCACTTAAATGGTTTATTGACACACTAAAAATGTACAGATAAAAAAAAAAATGGGGACAGATGAGAGGGTGACCGTATTTCGCGGATTTCACTTATCACGGGTGGTTTTTGGAACCAATTGTCCGTGATAAACGAGGGATTACTGTATTCTCTACAGGCACGAAGTTGAGCCCACAGGACAGTCATCTGTTGTGAACAACCAACAGATGGTTCCCTTGTTGTCGCAGCATCGCCTTGTCAGAACACGAAGGGGGGGAGAAAAAACACACAAGCATTTTAATGCGGGATTTGGTTGGAGTGACATTTTTGCAATGTATTTTTTTCTCCCGTCCAGTGTTTTAGGATATCCGTCACGGCAAGTATTCCATATCCTCAGATGTGAATCAGGCCGGTGCATGTCAGTCAGATAGAAATCAGACAGTTGCCATTGGGATTAGTGTTGAGTGTAATATGACGTTAGTAAAATTGGCATGACAAAACCAAAGTAGATTGAAAGTATAGCGACAGCTCCAGGATTCAAAGAGAAAGGATGCACAAGTGACCTTTCCAACAGTTTGATTGCCTTTTGTACTGTCCTGCAGTTGTTTACCAGCAATTTGGTACTAGAGAAAGAAAATCATGTTGAGAGAGTTGTTTTGGTTCAAAAGATCACCATGCCTGGCCGACTGGAAACTATCATTGGTGTAAAGGAAGCCTGTCAAGTGCATGCAGAAGAGCTTTGTATGTCTGGAAGAGACAAGGTGCTTTATTTATCTTATTACTTACATAGAAGCTTCATGTATGTTGTACCAAAATGTATGCATATGAAGTACACGTAATATTTTAGTCCACTTTTTAGTCACCACCCTCACTTTTCAGATTTCCCATTTCCCTTCATGCACCAGAGAGGCTGCTGAGCATTTTATTTTCCTGCTAACCAAAACCAAACCTCGGGAGTGCGCGCGCGCGCGCACGAAGGTCAGCTCGCCGCCTCGCTCCCGCGCGCGTTTTTTGATCTCTCATCCGTGAGATCAAAGGCGCTCTCGGGCTATTAGTCCGCGCGAGCCATTGATCACTCATCGATCCGAGCGAGACGCCGCTGCCGCCGCCGTGCACGCGCGCGTCAGCCCCTCCAAGCACGAGCGCGCTGCGATAGCGATAGCTTGGCCAAACTCAACTCCAGCGCGTTTTTTCCCCTCTCTTTTCCCTTTTTTTAGCCGCGGGACATGAAACAATGAGGCCCGAGCCGGTTTTAATAAAGCCCGCTTTCCCGCCTTTCAACTCGGGCGCGAGGCGGACGAGCCCCGGCAACGGAGAGCGATCGATAATTAATGACGATGAATAATTTAACCCTATCGATTGATACTTTCTTCTTCATCCTCTTACTACCCCAGTCTTTTTCCTTAGTTATTTATTTTTTCAGCCCCCCTTTCCATTCCATACCATATGTCATACTAATACATCCTGCTATCTCCTGCCATGGGTGAAGAGTGCGCTCTTCACCTGCTCTTCCAAACTTGTGAGAGGTTCTCCTCCCTCCATCCAGTAAATAAACTCTCTTGGGGATGGGGGCGCATGCACCCTGCCCCCTCACCTTGGACTTTTATTACATGTCACTTGTACCAATTAGCATCAAATATATTGTGTTTAACATCCTAAATTGTGCTACACCAAAGAGCCACAGTGTCAACACTATAGCTGTAACCATCCACAGCAAAAAGTATATAGTCTCCCATGAGATTTTAATGGATTTTTTGGGGTTGACAAGTGTCTGGCTTGTATGGCCTGGCAAAGGATATTTTGCGGCTAATTGAAATTTGCTCACTGACATAGGTGGATGTGGATGCCCGTCGGCCCTCGTGGAAAGTTTACGTTAAGGCCTTTTCACTCTGCCATTATTTTTTGGGGTGCATCTTGGAAGTGCAACTGGGAAATAACTGGCTGATTAAACCTTGATTTATTATTGTGTTATTATTTGTGATTCTTAATAGAAAATCACCACATTGTGATGTTTTCGTTTTGGCTTAGAAATATATTGAACTTTTTTCCCCGAATGTTAAAATGTCCAACACCTAGAACAATAACAATTTTATTGACAAATTTTTGCCCTCATTTAGAAAATATTTTCCATATGGCGATGTTGGTGGAAGGACAGGTCCCTAACCACCCCCTCGCCCCACACACACACTTCTATTCTAACTAACGCAGTCCCTGTGTTGTTGCCGCCCGAGGCGGAGCAGTGTGTCAGAGCTAACCAGGGAGAGGAAGACGGCGAGAGGAGAGGAGGAACGATGGAGCGAGAGCCAAGAAAAGAGAAGATGGGGCGGAGGGCTCGCTCGGCCCTTTTTCAGGGGGCACCCCCCAACCCCCAAAAAAGATGAGACACGCACAGAGTTTGTTTCATGTGCTGCAAAGCGAAAGCGCCTCTCCATCTTTTTATATCGTGACCCGTCACTCTTCTTTTGACAGCACTGGGGAAGCGTAATGTTGTCTCACTGCCCCCCCCCCCCCTCTCCTTCCCACGCTGGTTAAATACAGTCACTTGAAACTACTGGCCAACTAACCTGACTTTGACTGGGACCACTTGTTAACGCCATCATCAGTCATACCTGTTTGGTGGGAAGAAGACGTCCCCCATAACCAACACAAGTTTGGTGTGCCCAGCGAAGTGGGCTCACTAGACGATCTGGAGTTTGCTCCAAGTCGGTGAAAGTCCAGGATAAAGGCTGCAGTTTGCTAAAGTCTCATTGTAAAATTACGCAAATGTGGCTGGTTGTGACATTTCACCGTGGGCCGCCTGAAATGTTCTTGTGGGCTGCTGCCTTTGGCCCACGCTGTTTGGTGCATTGTCAACATGCGATCCATCATCAGGGCTGGCAAAGGCCCCTTTTGTTTGGGGTACGGCATCCTCTGCCCCCCCTCCCCAAGAAATCACACTCTTTCTTTTGTGCTCTTTCAACGCCGTCGTTTTTGGCAAAACAAAGTGCTCTCTGGCCGTATCGATTCAGTCACTATCGATGGGCTCTACGTCTTTATTTGTGTCGGCTACCTGAATAACTGCACGTTTGTACCGCGCTCGCGTTTGTACCGCGCTCTCCGCGTGCGTGTGTGCGTGTGTGTGCATCAGCGAGTGCGTGTAGGCGCAAGCGTGCACGAGCGGCACTATTCCCTGGGCTGCTAGTTATAATGTTTCTGGGGGTGATGGGGAGGAACTTGAAAGCCCTGCGCTGGCCAAATCAAAACTAACAAGGAAATGATGGAGGCTCCTTTATCTCCTCTCTGGCCCTGGGCGGGGAGCTGAGGGGTTAGCGGTGGGCGGAGGAGAATGGTGAGGGGTGGGGGAGAAGGGGAGGGTTGCCTCGCTTCCTCTTTGATTTGTAAAAAATGCATTACCTCCGAAATCAAACGGAAAATTACTGCGCCGACGCAAATGCACCGAGGGGGCGGCGCCAGATGGAGAGGCAGGGCTCGGGGAGAGCCTGACGACACGCGGAATCGGTGGCAGAAAAGAAGAATTCACCTGGGTGGCGAGACTCTGGTGGAAGGAGAAACGTGGAAAATGACACAATAGCAACAAAATATTCGCCGGGGGTCCAAACTCTATGGAAAAAAATGGAGCTAGACTGCCAGCTAGCAACGTACATATCTACATATCGCTATCTATTGCTAGCTATTGCTAACCTATCTGCGAGCCTCCAAAAAACGGGCTTTAGACTTGCAAACACCACCCAGGCTGGATTTCGTACACGCATTGTGTGACTCATTGTGTGAGTGCAATGTGAGAGGGATCAAAATAAATAAGGAATGATGTGATGAGTGGCTTAAAAGAACCAATAAGGGCAGCGATGTACATCTAAAGACAGAAAGGAGTGGAGCAAAAAGAAAAAACAAAGTGAGCAAGAGAGTTGCTCCCATCCAAAGGCCAGGAGCAGGTGGAGAGAGGGAGTCTTTCTGAAAACAGAGAGAGACAGAGCGAGACAGAGAGAGAGAGAAAGTGCCTGGAGTTAGCAATAATAATTTATACAAACACACCTTAATAATTCACGTTCTATTTCAATGCTGGAGGGAAAAATCCCAAATTCACAGAGCATAATTAAATAGAGGCAGAAGAAGAAGTGCAAAGGCAGCGATGCAGAGGGCAGCATTAAAGATGGCCAAAAAAAAAAAAAGAGGCAGCACAGCAGTTGAAGCGGCAGTGGTCAGGCCAGGGCATTTCTTCTCCTCTTCCTCTTCCTTCCTCTTCTTCTTCTTCTTCTTCATGTGATCTTTTGTAGAGCAGCACAGATGAAAATTTGCCATGTGTCGACCGCACCGCCAGCCCAAATCCTCGCATCATTAGCACTACGATTAGCATTTCACTGATTTACGTGCCGCTAACACCCCCTACCTCACTTAGACCTGCTGGCATGTTTAAAAAAGAAAAAAATGCAATGTGACTAATTGGAATTCAACAGTTACTTTTCGGCCTGCTCTCACCGGAATTTTCTAGCTACAAACACAAATGCCCTGTTATCAGAAGAAAAACACATTTAAGGGCCGCTTGAAAATTTATTAGCAATTAACCCTATTTGCATTCAAGTATTACATTTGAAAACTTTAAAGACACGCAATATGGAAAAATTCAGATTAAATAGATAGATAGATAGATAGATAGATAGAGAGAGAGAGAGAGAGAGAGAGAGAGAGAGAGAGAGAGAGAGAGAGAGAGAGAGAGAGAGAGAGAGAGAGAGAGAGAGAGAGAGAGAGAGAGAGAGAGGGATGGATGGATGGATGGATGGATGGATGGATGGATGGATGGATGGATGGATGGATGGATAGATAGATAGATAGATAGATAGATAGATAGATAGATAGATAGATAGATAGATAGATAGATAGATAGATAGATAGATAGATAGATAGATAGATAGATAGATAGATAGATAGATAGATAGATAGATAGATAGATAGATAGATAGATAGATAGATAGATAGATAGATAGATAGATAGATAGATAGATAGATAGATAGATAGATAGATAGATAGATAGATAGATAGATAGATAGATAGATAGATAGATAGATAGGTAGGTAGGTAGGTAGGTAGGTAGGTAGGTAGGTAGGTAGGTAGGTAGGTAGGTAGGTAGGTAGGTAGGTAGGTAGGTAGGTAGGTAGGTAGATAGATAGATAGATAGATAGATAGATAGATAGATAGATAGATAGAGAGAGAGAGAGAGAGAGAGAGAGAGAGAGAGAGAGAGAGAGAGAGAGAGAGAGAGAGAGAGAGAGAGAGAGAGAGAGAGAGAGAGAGGGATGGATGGATGGATGGATGGATGGATGGATGGATGGATGGATGGATGGATGATGGATGGATGGATGGATGGATGGATGGATGGATGGATGGATGGATGGATGGATGGATGGATGGATGGATGGATCGATAGATAGATAGATATAACTTTTTCCAAACAACTTTGATTGAAATCCCAATTCAGTCAGTATGTAATCATAGTTGAGTCATTAAAGTATCAGCTTACAATTTTGACATGCATTTGCTTGCAGTGTTTCATCTACTTTGCATTTTGCGAGTTCAACACAAACTTCTCTCGCACTCCAAAAGTTCCTGTCTGCATATTCCAAGTAACGCGTCGAATAAACAAAAATGCTGCAAACTTTTCGTGGGCCGATTATGCAAGAATACTGTAAAATTCGGCCCGATTAAATCAAATGAAAGTTTAACGTGGCGTTCAAGCGCAGCGCTGCTGCTTATGGATGGGTTGGCGCCGATGTCCAACACGTTGCATCACGCTCGGCCTCAGGTGGGTGCGCAGGATCACGTCCATCAACCGCTCCATCGCGAGAGCAAAGATAACCTTGCCGCCTCGCGCATCAATACCAGCCACGTTTCGGAGCGGGCGCCGCTCGCGTCCTTCGGCCAAATCAAATGTGCGCTCGGCTCGGTTCTCAATTTGCGGAGTGATGAATGATTTTCGTGTTTGTTTTGTCAGGTGTTGCAGAGGCATGGACTGCAACTGCGTCAGCGATCTGCTGCTCCCTCCGGTACCCGCGCTTTGGACGCCAGGTTGGGAACACCAAACACTCAAGTGAACGGGAATGACACCAATCAGTTCCAGACTACGCAAAAAAATGCCTTTGTGTTATAACAACAGCAAAACAAACATTGGGTGCATGAGGATTTCATGTTACTGTCTAATTCATTGCAATGCTCCTTCTGGTGGCCACCAGGATTCAGTATAGTACAACGGTCATGAACATAATCATGAGTAAGGATAAAGAATCTATGCCTGTGAGTATTGTTCTAATCATGTTCATGATTGGATGTCAAAATGCAACAGGTTAAATGAAATGTCATGTGTGATTTATTCTGAAATGTCACAACCAAAACGTAATGTTTTTTATGTCAGAATTTCTCAATTTCAATTGGTTGTCATGTCAGAAAATGCATTGCTTGACCACTTGTTGCCCGGCAGCTTCTATTATTGGGGAACAAACTTAGCAAATCAAGTTGAGTTCCCCAAGTCAAGCTGTTTACCAACTCGGGGCTGAATCGCGCTGTCGACGAGCTTCTAACTTGTTTTGCGTTTAAAGAGCGACGGCGTGACATCGATTATTGCAAGAGCACTCTCTATTCGATATACGACACACGATTAAATGTGCTGTATTTGTTTCCCGGGTCTGACCGGGTTTACCCCGACATAGCCTTGGCGGGGGTCCGCCCTCCGGTCCAGCTTTGCGATGACTTTGATTGTTCGCCGAGTACAAACACAACTCGATGTGTGTGATGTGCAAACGGGCAGCTTGAAGGATTGTGTGCGCGCACGCTGCAGCAGCATCAATCACATCCCTCGTCATCACACACCTGAGCAATCCGTGCAGCCCGCAGGGCACTAGCGCTAGCACGCTAATGTAGCTCAGGGCAGGCGCTGTTCTATTAAACACCTCATCCTTCACCTTCATCGCTCATCCAGACGGCGATCTCGTTGTCCCCGCCGGCGATGGACGGAATTAACGATGGGCCTTTTAAGTTCTCCACTCCGCCTCTGTGCAGGGTTCGCCTTTCCGGACTGGGCCTACAAGCCCGAATCAAGCCCGGGCTCGCGGCAGATCCAGCTGTGGCACTTCATCCTGGAGCTGCTGCAGAAGGAGGAGTACCAGGGAGTGATCGCGTGGCAGGGCGACTACGGCGAGTTCGTCATCAAGGACCCCGACGAGGTGGCCCGACTGTGGGGTATTAGGAAGTGTAAACCGCACATGAACTACGACAAACTCAGCCGAGCATTGAGGTATTTGCTCACCCATTGGCGCCGATGTCGCCACGAAAAGTCAGATTCTGTCGACGTACGCTTGTATAACTTCAAAATGTATCAAACTGATCTCTAACAAAAAATTGTCAGCACTTCTGGGACGTTGGCCGTATCTCCAAATGCCAAATATTCCTTATGTGAGCTCAAGTTGACATGGAGATATAAAAGAAGTGTTCAAGTTTGGAACCTCCGCTCAGGGAATGTCAATAATCCTCAATTGCTGCTCTTTATCGGCGGTGGGCATCTTAATGGAAAGTTGACAGGAGCTGGCCGCCAAACAAAGTCAATTTTCCAGATGAAGTTTGTGGGACTTTCCAAACTTGTTTAATTTCAAGCACATCTTGGGGCACTCCCAAATGCGTTGCCCCCTCCCCATTCTTGCGCCTGTTTTTCTTGGCTGCTTCTTAATGTGGGTTGTCGCGGGAGGCTAATTGTTATGAATAGGCCGGGGCCACAATTAGCCTTCTTAATTAGCCTCACTTAATTGCTCAATTAAGCGCCAACGCGTCATTGCCACATCAAGCAAAACGCACAGAGGCGCGTTTGGGCGCCGATCCGTACGCGCTCCTCCGAGCGGGTTGATGTCCTGCCTAATGAGGTGTCTTAACGCTTACTTTCAAACAAAGCGAGGCCACATTCAAGTCAACGAGCACCTGAAAGACTGAATTTGGGTTTTCTGCACACCTGCCTGAGTGTTCCACTCTTTGGACTGAGCCAGGTGGCTGTAGCGCGTGCACACGCACACACACGCACACACACACACCTCAGTGGTGGCACAGCGCTATTTTGAGTTTGTCAGCTACAAACAAAAACAAGGTCTGTTTTTAAGATCCGCACAGGAGGGCCTGAGTCAGGATTCAAACACTGACCCTTGGGACTGTGAGGCAGACGAGTGAACCACTCAGCAACTGTACACCCCACGTTGTAGCCCATCGTGGGCTGCCCCAGCGTTGCTAAGCTGTGCTGTCCTTTTTGCAGGTATTACTACAACAAACGCATTTTGCACAAAACCAAAGGCAAGCGCTTCACGTACAAGTTCAACTTCAGCAAGGTGGTACTGGTCAACTACCCCATCCTGGACATGGCCAACTCGCCCTTCTTCCTGGCCCAGAACCACTTCAACGGAGGCTCCGGCGCACCCGACTGCACTCCCGAGGTACGCCGACATTTCACACTCGACCGGCTTTCGGCGTGGCCGATCAAATGTCATTTGCATGCCGTGTAATTAGCGTGAGAGAAGATTGGCAAAAGCAGACGTGCTGCTTTTTTTTCATTAAGAAATTGATTTCATTCCAACAAAAATCTATTGCTGCCATGTGGTTTTGCCGTTGCAGCTAGCGGGTACCTGCTGCGCCTTTCCCGGATGGATGAAAATCATAAAAAAGCAGCCTTAAACCTAACGCTGCCACGCATTTGTTAATGTTTTTTGTCGTCCAACCTGATGGTCACATTATGACAAATTTGACAAATTTAGAAATTTAGAACAGACATTCAACAACTACTATCACTACAACTAATTTATTCCATTGCACCCCAAAACAATTATATCATCAGTCTTCATGTGTCACCTCATTGTTTGTGTTCAAATATCCCTTGCTTAAAGGCTTAAAGGCAAAATCAATGCTAATTTTGTTAACCCGTCAGTGGTGTTTTGCTTTGAATGTTAGCATCAAGCTAACCGAATTTCCTTAGGCCAAATGATGTGGTTTGGTTACGTGCCTGTGTAATTCTCATTGGAAATGAACAGTTGAAAGCATCTTTTTGGAAGAATGATATCCTGAATCGCTTGTAGGATGAGGAGTCACCCAAGTAGCTTGTTTGGGCCACCGACGGGGGATCACAACACTGGATGTGTGCTCGGTGTACGAGTACCCAAAAGTTTCCGTCTGATCTGAAAGAAAAGTACAGCGAGCGTGTGTTCGTCACTCGTCTGCGCCATGCTTAAGGTCGTGAGGAGAAGGCTTTAGGTCGTCTTTAACCCCCCTAGGGCGCCCCCAAAGACGACATGATCCCCACCTCTCTCTCATCCCGCGTCTTCGGCGCGTCATCGATCTCAAATGAAAGCGGGGCCGCGTCAGATGGGATCAATGGCGTGCCTCCTTAATGCGCTTTGTTAAGCAAACACGGATCTGGTGGCTCGGGGACTACGCTCTTGCCTTTCAAACTCGGGGTGACACAGGATATTGATCCGGGGAATAGGGGGACAAAAATCCCTCCTTTGTCCCGCCGGTTCCCCGGATTCATCTGTTCCATTTGTTTCAGCTCGTCTGCGGCGTCCCAAGCGAATGTCACGCCGTCAGATCTGGCTCGCCGGTCGTCCTAATCTTCCCGCTTTCCTCCTCATTTCTCCTTCGCAGCCTCAAACGCGTCCTCTCCTTCGCAGGCCCAAGCCCGTGACAGCCCTTGCATCTGCCGTCCTTGCCTCCGCTCCAACGCTGTTTGCTTCACGTGTCTGCACTTCTGCGGCGCCACTGCTGTTTTTCTGTATCTTGCTGATTCTTAGAATGTTCCCTCCTGAAATGTTACCTTTTTCTCACACTAGCAATACTTTATTCAGATTCATATAATATAACATTTCCTCAGATGACAATATTAGCTTTAAGTTTTCCTGGAAAAAAGTAACTTTTTTGTCAATAAAAAAGAAAGAAAGGTTTACCTTTTCTTATTTCAGTTTGTATTTTTTTTGTCTTTGCCCATGTAGGCCATCCAGTCCCTGTTTCCTCGCCTGCCCGACTCGGGCCGAGCATCGTCCCTGTTTGATCGGGGCAGCGCAGCGCCGGGGCCCGAGGGAGACAAGCTGCGACTGGACACCTTTCCTTTCCTCGGTTCAGGTGAGAACGTGCGCCGCAAACTTGCAGACAGTAAGATGGTCGACAGGCGATGCAGGCAGGAGCGATTGAGCCGCTGAGAGCATCCGTCCCAGTTGATTGACTGCTTAATTTTGTTCGTCCTCAACGTCTCACGTAAAATTCATCACCTTACTACTGAAACAGGCTAAATGCTAAAAACAGCATTTTTTTTTTCTCACATAATGCCACCAAGTATTGACAACGTTATCAAATAATTTTACCGGTACGTTCAAACAACTATGCATCACGTTTGAACAATATTGTTCGGTCAAAAAATTCCACCTACGTTTGGTAGCAATGCACTTTATATTCTCAGTGGCTCAATTATTATTCAAGGAAATAAGAGAGATGGCAGCCTGAAGTCAAGACTGTTAAGTGAGACCCACTTAGCCGCCGCCTTGGACATACTGTTGCCAAACAAGTGGAAGGAAGGTGAGACTACTCCCGTGTCCATGACAGACGCTGCTTAATGGCCTGCACACACACGCACAAAATACAGAAAGCGAGGGAGGTAGTGTGTAAACAGATGCTCCCCACCCTTCTCCTCCCCTCCTCCTCTTCTTGGTCTTCATCCTCCACAGTTTGTCCTGGGGTCTTATTTCCTTCTCCCTCCCTTGTGTCCCAGCCGTGCTAATCCCTTCCCAGGCAGGAAGGCCCTAATTGAGGGTGCAGGCTTCAGTTTGTGGCCTGTGGGCGCCCATTACTGTGTTTTCATAAGCAAGCGAGAGAGGCCCGGCTGACTGATTCAATATTCATGTGTCTGCCAGCTACACACGCACACACTTGGGCGCTGTCAAATTAGGCCCGCATAGTAAATAAGGTGGCAGGCTGGCGCACGGAGGGGAAGCAAAGGAGGGAACGCGGCAGCGAGTAGCTCGGCAGTTGGAAGGAAGTGGGCTGCATGCGCTCGGAGGTGAAGAAGCTTTTGTTTGTTGGTCCCAGCGCTGCCGCCCAGCCAAGCACCGCCATTTTGCTCTCATTGCACCAATAAAACCTAAGTGTAGGATTTTGGATCGTGTGACTTCATTTGGAATTTGAACATTCGTATGGGGAGAGTGACTTTAAGGTGGTTGTGTTACATTTAAGGTGCCGCTGATCAAAGGAGCCCCTCCTCATTTGAATCTATTTTTGAACTGTTGACCACTTTTTGCCCTCCATTTTTGACACTATTAACCCTCATGTCGTCCTGCATGCTAGGTGGCCCCTGCTACACCAAACCGCCATCCCTGCTGGGAGCGTACCCCCGCAGCCCACCCTTCGACTACCCGTGGGGCTTTAACCCCTACCTGCCGGGGGCCTTCTCCCTCAACAACTGCCCCAAACTGCCCCCTGGCTCCCTCTACCCCTCCCAGTTCTACCCCGGCCCATTGCCCGGTGGCCTCTCTCAGCTGCCCCACCCTTTCTCCAACCTGCTGCCCCCAGGGGAGGCCGGCGGGGGTGGCGCCAACAGTGCAGCGGCGGCGGTGTCAGCAGGGGGACGACCCGGGCCTCTCCCCTACCAGGGTGGTCTGTCGCTGGGCCGCGCTGAGCTGGGCAACCCTCTGCTGGGCGGGGAGCGCGCCCGGGCCACGCCCCCCAGCCTGGGCCCGGGGCGCCAGAGCCCCACAGAAAGGCGGGGCGGCATCAAGCGTGACGCTGAGTCGGACTCGGATCTGGAGATCACCGACCTGAGTGACTGCAGCTCAGATAACGAGCATGATTTTGCTGTTGCCAAAGACGCCGCGTCGGGGGGGAAGAAGCCGAGGACGGTGGCGGTCTTGCCCCTGCCGCCCATTTCCTCCCTGCCGCCGCCCGTGTCCACCCACCCTCTCAAGGGCCTGATGCCCCTCACACCGCCACCGCCGCCCACCATTTTGCATGAGCACCACAGGGAGGCAGAGACCCTCAAAATGATCCATAGCTAATACTTCAGTTTTGATTGCTTTGCTTTTCTGTCCTTTTGTCCACGTCCTCAACATCAGACATTTCCCCAAAATTTACAGCATAAAACTTAACTTCCCAGGGCCATTTCAATCTTCAAATCTACATGAATGGCCTCGACTTGTTTCCTGTGCTTGAATCAACGTTCACAAAGACACGGGCAAATACTGCCCCCTGATGGTGGATTCAGTGGAATGTTGTTCAAATGACTTTCGTAGCTTGAAATGGTTGCTTCTGTTTCTGGTTGCTGTTTTTGTTTTTTTTGTTTTTATTTTGGTACATTTCTGGTAGTGTGACAACGTTTTGCTTTTGAATTCAATTCCAAAATCTTTCATATCATATGTTTTTAGTATTTGATAAGTTATTTGTTTATTTTGGTCTTGGGTTCTATTGTGTCTTCAGGTATTTAAAATGACTTTGTCCCTAGGTGTGAGTGCGAGTGCGTATAACCCCCCAAAATGTTTAACATTATTGTATTATTTAGGGTTAATATCATGTTCACCACGTTAATGGAAAACATTCGTCTTGTATTTTATTTCTTAATATAGTTCAAGTTGATTTCACACAAATTTATAATGATGTCTTTTGGTTTGCCAAATTATTTTATTGGAAGCTGCATTGAAAATGTAAATTTTATATTCTTGCACATTCTGAGGGAGGAACAAAGTAAAGAAAAGCGCAAATATTTGAGATTTGTATGAATATTTGCGAGTGTGTGAGCGTGTGCGTGTGTGTACATTTTAATATGTTGTATATTTAATGATGAGCACTTATGAGGAGAGCTAGCTGTATCGTGGTGATTTTATTCTGTATTTAATTCACTATTTGGTGGGGGGGGGGGGATAAGGTTCTAAGCTTATGTGTATCTAAAGTTTCAATAATTCATAAGCAGATGTTTTCATATGATGAGCTTATTGGGATGCTTTCTGAGTTTTTAATTGTGCCCTTTGGTCTTTCTTTTACACCCGAAATGTCTACCACGTAAATCCTTCGGGGTGCACAAAATATGCCAGGAGACTTATTTTTGTATTAGCATTCATCCAGTGTAAAGCTGTTTTTTAGTTTTACTTTAATTACATTCTCTGGAATTTAAAAAAAACTTGAGCCACATTGTACTCTCTATTGTAAAGTATCTGATGTGTCACACAAGCAACTGTAAATACTGTTTCCTGTGTGTGGGTGCGTGTGTGTGTGTGTATGTGTGTGTGTGTGTGCGCGCGCGCGCGTATGCGTACAATGCTTTGTTTCTGTAAAAAGGTCACAGGGGGGAAAAAATTAATATCATGAAAAGCAATAAACTTAATTCTTTGGGATAATGGACTTATGTTGTCACTGATTTATCTCCTGCTGCCTGCCAAATAAATCTGTTGTTGGCTCCATGAAACTACAAAACTACGCAAAATTCTTCGTGCTTCACTCACCAGTTCAAAGTCAAAGTCTGCTTTATTGTCAATCTCTTCACATGTCAAGACACACAAAGAAACCGAAATTACGTTTCCTCTATCCCACGGTGACGAGACATAGTACACGATAGACATACAAGTAAATTCCAATTCAGCGAGAGTGTGAATGGTTTTCGGGCTCAATATTTGCCTTTGATTGACAGGCAACTCATTAATTGCAAATTTTAAATACGAAAATGCTTTTCACCAAACAGCAAGCCTATCGTGGCCATGCCGTTGTTGATGCGCCAGGGAGCGACAAACTCCGTTGAAACGAAACCTTAGTGCGGTTGCGTTGGCGTCGCTGCCGTGGTAAACGTCTGATAATAAATCTTGAAATCTTGA
Organism: Syngnathus typhle; assembly: GCF_033458585.1. Classification (NCBI taxonomy): domain Eukaryota; kingdom Metazoa; phylum Chordata; class Actinopteri; order Syngnathiformes; family Syngnathidae; genus Syngnathus; species Syngnathus typhle. The sequence goes on along the minus strand of NC_083747.1, from coordinate 12,872,958 downwards.
TCGTGCCAAAAGTTGAAATAATGTTTGTTATACATGACTCATTTCTAACTGTTATGGGGGGAAAATGTAATTTAAAGAGGGACAATTATCTAGCAGCCGACGTTCAGTTAGGGTGGAACTTTTTTAATCCGACGAGACACTGATTAAAATAATTATTACAAGCAATAAAACACATAATAGCGACAGTTTTATAAATCATAATTTCCTTTGGTAGTTGAAAAACACCTAGAATGGTTATTTAAAAATGTGTTGGTTTTTTTAACAGTGTTCAGTCAACGAGGGAATATTTAGTGTGTGACACAATGAGGAAGCGACTCATTTTACAGTGTTTTTAAAATAAAACAAACAAACTTTTTCATGAGGCATCATAAACTCTCCGGTCGTAATGTGGTGTTATAAAATACAATATTCATATGACTATAATTTACTAACGGTTTCAGTGAGTGAGTAAGTATTTGTGTACTTCCGCGTACAATGTTTTTTTTTTTTTTTTACCGTCCTCCCCCAGTCTAGCCCCCACCTTTGCTCACTTCACTTCACTTGATGACACACGACAACTTTTTCCCTACACGAAACACGATTTAGGCGCTCGGACGGACGTTTTCTCCCTCTTTGCGGGTGAGTAAAGCTTTTAAACATAACCATCGGCGAGATGTTTGTTGGATCTTTTTTTAAAAAAATGCTGGAAAAAAGGTGAACACGAAGGTGTGTTTTTTTCCCCCCCTCTGACAAATCCCCCAGCACGATAACGCTGCGCCGACCGGGGGCTTTCGTCGGGCTACACCGCCTTATGTGCGACTCTGTTTTGTAAATATAAACGATTTAATAAAACGGTTTGTTTTGATGACACCTTTCAAGCCTCAAAGCACGAAGTATTGGGATTGTCACATGTGGGAATTTGTGCTAGGAGGCGTTTGTGTGTTCTGGTGTCGTTGATGTTTAGATCAAAGGATGAGTTGCATTTATGTCTCCGAAAAATCATCGGAATTCACAGAGTTACTAGAGTTTGGGACTGACAGCTGATTGGGAGAATTGTCTTGTTGATCATTTATTATTTGTAGTGTGACAGCCAGGCCATCAGTATGCCTGCCCCACTGTGGCACATGACAAAGGCTATGAAACCTGCAAACGGTGGGCTAAATGCGGCCAGAGCGTTTTCTTACATTGTTTATATTATTGATTTTATCACTATATTCAGCAAATATAACAAATTTCAATTTAAAAAATGTTTAGAGTATTCTAAATGAATATGAAACTTAAGTTTTCTTAATTTTCTGCCTGTCAAAAAAACCCCCAGTAAAACCTGATTTGAATCTTTATTGAAAAGTCCTAAAAGTTTGAACCCCTGAAATGCTCATTGAGCCCAACAAACGTTTGCTAATTGTTCTTCATCATACTTTAAGTACGACCCAGAAACAAAATGGCTACCTTGCATAGCCTAGTTAAAGATGCAGACGAGATCAATAAGGAGCGTCTGCATAATATTGATTGCTGCTTTTTGTGTGTGTGTGTGTGCGTCTGTGTGTGCGTGCGTGCGTGCGTGCGTGCGTGTGCGTGCGTGCGCATGTGTGTCCTCTGAGGAAGCGTCCGTGAGCGCATAATTGGTCTCAATAAGCACAGTTAGTCAGTCCACGCTTTGCTTCATCATTGAGCATTTTGCTAATTTTGCTCCCCCGCAATGCTGCTTGCAGCTGATGGCGGGCGTAGCAACTTCCCGTCAGAGTTGAGGTGTAGCAAGTTGGTGGCACCGCCTGGCCGCTGGCTCAACAAGTGGCGGCTTGTGTGCAGCGTAAAGGCCTCCTTCTCTTCCTTTTAAAGGAATGTTGGCTGTTTTGTCCCACTTCGGTACCTCTGCCATGTCGTAAAACTTGGGCCGCCGTGAGGATAAACAGCAGCCGCGGAATTGTAGGTGGGGGGCTTCGGGGGTGATGTTCTCACGAGCTGACTCTGAGCATTAGCAGACGAGCTAATAATACAAACACATTTCAACACATGAAGCAGTTTGAGAGAGAGCTGACACAAAAATATTGTAGTCAAACAAAATAATGTGGACATTAAAATTACACCCTAAATAAACAGGAAGCAGATCAACATAGTTACCACCTGCTTGTTTAATTTCACGCTTGATGAGTGAAAATCAGTTTAGTGGTTTCTGTATCAAGAAGACGAGAGGTCAGCACAAACGACTTCCCTGGTTTCATCCGCGTTGCTTGACCAGGATCGTCACCCGTTCGTCCCACTTAGCGCTCTGGAAAAGCCAGAAAATGGAAAGACTTACTCCTCCGGCTGTCATGCGGAGTCTTGCGGCGGCCAGTTAGGGGGAGCTGTAGCGCAAGCGAGCGTGCTAAATGAAGTCATTCATGGGAAGCCTGGAAAAAAACTAAAGTCCAAGGATGGCTGTTGAAAACTTGATTATGCCTTAGCAAAGTAAGCATAGTTGAAAGCAAGTCAACAATGCAAAACGCTTTACAAATGGTTTGCATCGATAGTTGAGGTTTTAAAAGCGATGGACCCTCGTGAGGATAAGCGAAATCAGAAAATGGATGAATGTATGAATGGATTGATGGATGGTAGATGGAGGCATATATGTAGGCAAAGTCACTTACAATGGTAGTGGAAGACAATATATTCTTGACTGAAATGTTACACTGCCTCCTACAGGCTGAGTTGTGTGTGTGTTTTCTATGTCAACAATATCTTTCCACTTAAAATGCTCTGACCTTTATAAAAGATTAGAAAATGCAATTTCTGTAGAAATTACATGTGAAGGTGAAGAAGATGAAGAAATGCTTGGTGAATGCTACAGAATGATGTCAAATGACAGTGAAGTTAAACCGTACAATAAATGTAGAAGTGAGAGCAGAGATTGAATGCCCCATAGAGAATGAATGGTGAAAAAAGTGAAATTTCGGGTAAAAAGAAATTGTTAAAATATGGAATGAAACGAAAACTACAGGTTAGTAAACCTCACTTTGGAATTCTTAAGTTTGAATCGGACAGAAAGTGTAAAAAGTTAGTTAAAAGTAGTGCCAAAACTATTGGAATTATGAACAAAATGAAAACTACATGTTAGTAACCCATACTATGGAATCCTAAAGTTGAAACCGGGTTGATTCAGGCCACTTCTGGTTTGTTTGGGGCACTTCTGGTTCAATGTAAGGCATTATTGGTTTGTTTGAGGCACTTCCTGTATGATTTGAGGCACTTCCAGTTCAATTAAGGGCACTTCCGGTTCAATATAGGTCAGTTTAAAGTTTGAATGGGTTGAATCGATTGAAAACTGTAGAAATTAGGAGGGAAAAACGAAATTATGTGAAATTTTGCAAAATTCTCCGGGGATTTTAAAGTTGAAAATGTGTCATTTGTGAATCGTAGGAAGTTGTGGAATAGGTAGGCATAAGATAAACAGTTTAAAGTTGGAACGGGTTGAATCGGTAGAGAAATGTAGAAATTAAAAGGAGGAAATCAAAATTTTGTGAAATTTTGCAAAATTCTGTGGCAATTTTAACGTTGAAAATGTGAATTTTTTTGTTAAGTGGAAGGTTTTCGAATTGGTAGGCATAAGAGGAACAGTTTAAAGTTGTTTTTGTTGAATCAGTCAAGAAATGTAAAAATTAGAAGGGAAAAACGAAATTTAGCAAAATCCTGCATGAAATTTAAAGTTGAAAAGGTGACATTTTTTAGTAAGTTGGAAGTTTTGGAGTCGGTAGGCAAAAGATGAACATTTTAAAGTTGGAACGAGTTGTATTTGTCAAGAAATCTAGAAATTAGAATAGGGAAAAGCGAAATTTTGTGACATTTTGCGCAAATTTTTAACGTAAAAACATGAAATTATTGAATGTAGCAATTTTTGAAATGTTGAAAATCCTCCCCAATGTGATTTGGATGTGCTGAATGATGTGAATTTCAAGCTGGAAGAAAGTACCGTTTTTTTCCGTGTATAGTGCGCAAAATTTAACTAATTTATTGTCCTAAAATCTGGGGTGCGCATTATACATGGGTACAAAAAAATTTTTTAATTTTTTTTTTAATTTTTTTTTTTTTTTTAAGTCCCAATGATCGTCACACACGTAGGGAGGCAATGGGTCCCATTTTTATAGTCTTTGGTATGGTCTTAACTAGGCTGGATGTAATTTTTTTTGTTGGCGTTGATTTCTCCGACTGCCCGTAAACGCACCACCGCGCTCCGTGCGCGCACGGGACAGCAAACGAGCAGGTGATCGAGCAAGCGTCTGATACGAGAGCATTGCGGTCGCATAGAGCGTGTTTGAAGTGAACAGCAGAGAAGAAAGGAACAAGGCAAAGTGTTGTGAAATAAAATGCACAGAACGGATGCGCAAGACACGTCAGCTATATAAAGAGCGAGAGTTGTTTTCTTCCTATTAGTTTCAATTCACAGTTTAATTAGCAGTTTCAATCAGCAAATAACAAAATGCGTATTACAGGTAATATTTTATTTCACAACACTTTGCCTTGTTCCTTTGGTCTCTGCTGTTCATCCTAAAACACAAAGGCGCTCTTTAAGCAATGCGACAGTGAGCGCCCGGCGCGCTGCGGTTGTGCGACCGCACCAAATTAAGCTCCCTGCGCAGTGCGCACTGAGGTCCACTTAAATTTTAGAAAGTACATCAGGACTTTAAAAATATCTTCTAAATTTCAGCGACGGCTCTGTCACACTAATGCGACCAGCGCGGTGCAGTTGGGCGGTCGGCGGCGCGCTACGGTTGAGCGTTCTCTCTCGCGCTCTCTCTCTCGCACACACGCACACGCGCACACACGCAAACCGGATATCATACGGAGGCCGCCATTACAGATGCGCAGAACGGATGCGCAAGACACGTCAGCTATATAAAGAGCGAGAGTTCAGTTCTCTACCTAAATCCGTATTACAGGTAATATTTTATTTCACAACACTTTGCCTTGTTCCTTTCTTCTCTGCTGTTCACTTCAAACACGCTCCATGCGCACGGAGCGCGGTGGTGCGTTTATGGCAGTCGGAGAAATCAACGCCAACAAAAAAAATTACATCCAGCCTAGTTAAGACCATACCAAAGACTATAAAAATGGGACCCATTGCCTCCCTGCGTGTGTGACGATCATTGGGACTTGAAAAAAAAAAAAAAAAAATTTTAAATTTTTTTTTAAAAATTCATAAAAATTGGGTGCGTATTATACATGGGTACAAGCTTTTTTCCAGCATCAGCATGCCATTTTTAGGGGTGCGTACTATACATGGGGGCGCATTATACACGGAAAAAAACGGTAAATGTGAAATGTTGAATGTGCCATTAAGAATGAATGGGGAAATGTTGTCGTGAATTTTGCGAAAACTGAAAAGTTTTGGAATTAGAAAAAAATGGAAGCACTCATCACGTGAATATTTGGAATATGTTGAAATTGGAATGAGGTGACTCGGATGAAGTATGTGGAAGTAGTAGCGGGACAAAAAAGTGTGACGAATGAAAAAGTAGATGAACATATGTATGTGTGAAGGCCTTCGTCTTCAGACTAAATATGTTTTTTCAAATCTTAAGTTAAGTTGTTTCAAGTCTTAAATTGTTTTCAAACCGTTCAAAGCGCTAAACCGACCGATTAAATTGCTCGGACGTTTAATTTAACATCAGTACCATAAATGAAAGGACTGCCTTGATCTGAATCCGTTCTATTACGTAGACCGCCCTAGCCCAGAAGAGGGAAAGCCATTCATCACAATACCAACATAAAAAAAACATATATAAGTCGCTCCGGAGTATAAGTCGCATTTTGGGGGGAAATTTCATCCATCCATCCATTTTCTGAACCGCTTAGTCCCCACGGGGGTCGCGGGAGTGCCGGAGCCTATCCCAGCGGTCATCGGGCAGTAGGCGGGGGACACCCTGAATCGGTTGCCAGCCGATCGCAGGGCACACGGAGACAAACACTTTTGGGATGTGGGAGGAAACCGGAGTGCCCGGAGAAAATGTATTCGACAAAATCCAACACCAAGAACAGTCATGAACGATAACAGGCTAAAGTCCAGGGCTCACCAACCTTTTTGAAGTTCGGAGCTACTTCAAGGGCACCGAATAATGCAAAGGGCGACCACTTTGATAATACACTTCTGAAATAACAAAGTTACACAGTGTACCTTTAATTTTATATTTTTATGAATGATATTCTATGTGAAGACACTGAACATTAATGTTAGTGGGAAGCCTGGCATTGCATGCTCTTCACCAGTGTACTGTAAACTATTTTTAGAACTGGCCTGTGGTCGCCGCGGGCGACCTGGTGCCCGCGGGCCAAACGATAGGTATGCTAACGTGACATAAACACAAACTAAGAGCTGAGAACGGCCCTGACGTAAGATTCAGAGTTATTCAAAAAACTATTACCGTTTTTTTCCGTGTATAATGCGCAAAATTTAACAAATTTATTGTCCTAAAATCTGGGGTGCGCATTATACATGGGTACAATTTTTTTTTAAGAAAATCATGGTACAACAGGACTGACCGACAAAGTCGTGGAACAAAAAGACAGGGTGACATTACCAAAGACAGGAACAGAAACCAAACAGACATCATGACAGTAACACATGCAATGATCCGACGGTGAGCGAGGGGCAGACAGGACTTAAATACAAAACACGTTACATTGATTGAGGTGACACAGGAAGGGAGGGGCGACGCGAACAGAAACTATGGCAACCTAGACACATAGCAAAACTGGGTACGAGACATGACAAATCTCCCTCGAAATAAAACTTGAAATCACCTTTCTTCTTGTTTGTTGTCAATCGCGCATCGCATTCAGCCATCCTGCCCAACACACTTAGTCAGTAAAATTCATAATTGACGACACATCGTTTGATGCGATGGTGAAATCCTTGATGGTGTGTTATTGTCAAATATTGTTTGTTGTTTAATCTCCATCGCGGACCGGACGTCATACGGAGGCAGTATGACTGCGCATGCGCACTATGGATCCGATGCGCAGAACGGATGCGCAAGACACGTCAGCTATATAAAGCGCGAGAGTTGTTTTCTTCCTATTAGTTTCAATTCACAGTTTAATTAGCAGTTTCAATCAGCAAATAACAAAATGCGTATTACAGGTAATATTTTATTTCATAACACTTTGCCTTGTTCCTTTCGTCTCTGCTGTTCACTTCAAACACGCTCCATACAAACGCAATGCTCTCGTATCAGACGCAGACCTGCTCGTTTGCTGTCACAATGTACCCTACACAAATCCGAAACATTTTTTGCGGCTCCGAGTCACGACGAGGGGCAAGTTTTAGTTTCCAAGGGTGTTTTTATTCCTCTTCTACGTCTCTCCCATACAGAGCCGCCTTTTTCACATGTCCGCAAGCCTTTTTCACATGTCCGCACTGATCGCGGTGGTGCCTTTACGGGCAGTCGGAGAAATCAACGCCAACAAAAAAAAATACATCCAGCCTAGTTAAGACCATACCAAAGACTATAAAAATGGGACCCATTGCCTCCCTGCGTGTGTGACGATCATTGGGACTTAAAAAAAGTAATAATAAAAAATAATTGGGTGCGTATTATACATGGGTACAGGCTTTTTTCCAGCAGCAACATGCCATTTTTAGGGTGCGTATTATACATGGGCGCGCATTATACATGGAAAAAAACGGGACACAAATAACACGTTAATAAAACCATCTGCGTCACTTCAATTCGTTAAATCCATCAATCGTCCTTTGTCAACAATGCGTGCGCGCCGCTGACGGCTCTTGCACTTCAAAATATTCCACAGGCCCATATAGCGATGTATAAATTATATATCAAATAAATATTATATAAGCAATAATGTTATCAAACCATCTGTGCACTCTAAATCATTAAATCCATGGATCAAATTCCTCGTCCTTTGTCAACATCGCCGCGCGTGCGGCCTGACGTCAGCCTCGTCGTTATTCCACAGATCTACTATACAACTATATTGTAGCGTTAACAAAGTTCAAGGAAAGACGTGGGTTTGGTTAACGGCTCTTTATTTAACAAAACAGACTTACAGGCGTGTGGCGGCGTGGACTTCCAGCCACGGAAGTGGGAGAGCTCCATAGAATAGGCTCGGGCGTGCGTAAAAGCCATGACCGAGTCCCATCCACCGTCCTCGGACAACCACCCGGCTGAGCGCCGGCCCTCGACTTCCATCAACAAGGAATTTGATCGATGGATTTAATGATTTAGAGTGCACAGATGGTTTGATAACATTATTGCTTATATAATAGTTATTTATGTAATAGTTTTTTGAATAATTTTACGTCAGGGCCGTTCTCAGCTCTTAGTTTGTGTTTATGTCACGTTAGCATACCTATCGTTTAGCCTGTTGTTGCTCACGTGTTGTTGCGACGCTGCGTCAGCAGCGCGGCAGTTCTTTACATAAAGGACAAAGATTGACTCGAAGAGCTGCTGCTGATGCGACGTTGCGCTGCTGTCGTCACTTGAAATTCAAATTACAGTAATCCCTTGCTACATTGCGGTTCATTTAGCGCGGTTTCACCCTTTTTTTTAATGAAAATATTTGGAAAAAAAAACCATATATAAGTCGCTTCTGAGTATAAGTCGCCCCCCCACCCAAACTATGAAAACAAATCGCGACTTATAGTCCAAAAATTACGGTATTCCCCCCGACACAAAGCTCTGCAAAATCTTTCGGATTGGTGTGAGTTTAGCGTAGCCACATAACGTCCTTGGGTGCAAAAATCGTTTCTACATGGGCACTATGTAAAAGCAAAGGAAATCCAGACACACTAGCCAGACTTATAAATAAACGATTCACTCATAGTGTGTGTGTTTGGCCTCAGCAATTAGGCCTACACACACACACGGAAGCAGTTAGAGCAAGGGAAGTGCCAATCGGTGCCAGTCGATGGCTCCTGGCCTATCAAATGTTTCCATGGAGCCAGTGACCTCCATGTAGCTGCAGTGGGGGTTGTGGAAGAATGAAATGTTCTCTGGATGGAAGAAGCAAAAGAAGAGAAAATGACCGTAAAAAATCATGAATCCGGATAGATGTGAAATAAACAGCATTTAATATCATTGAGATCAAAATACAATCATGACAAAATTAACAGAACCATTTGTAGTTCTCTGCAGAGGATAAAGAACATATGAATTACAATCCGTTGAAGGGTCAAAGCATGGCAACCTAGTACTGTATTAGCAATAGCATTAAGCTATCAAACTGAAAGGCCAAGTTGGTTGTTCTTCTGTTTTCTTGAAACTATAGCTGACAAACTACGTTTTAAATTTTTAATTGCTTTCTCTGCCTATTAACATTGATTGGACTGGCCAGGTGTCCCTAATGTAACGTCCCGCCAGCGCCACAGCGGCCGGCCGGGCGGCGTTTTGTTTTTACCGGCTGTCGAAGCGGCGGTGAGATTTCTGGGATAGCTTTGCCCTTTGTGTGCAGCGGCACGCATGCGCACAGACGAATGGACGTTGGCTGGTGTTTGTCGGGGGTGGGGGGTCATATCCAGAAGCAGGTTATCCCTCCCTCTATGACTTTTTCCCCTCCACAATCTTTTTGAAAAATTTCCAACTTTTTGTTCCTCAGAGCTCCAAATGTTTCCCCGACTTGTGGCAAAAGAACACTGCCGCAGAACGCGCCGCTGGCGCTGCCGTTGCCGCTGGCGCGTTCACTGAGCCGAGGCGCATGAGGCAGGAAGCAGCTGCACTTGTGAAAGATGTTTTGTGTTGCCCCTCACTTTTTCCAACTCAACGTGAGCACGTTACTTTTAAATTGCCCGGCCGCCACTTGGCCGATCGAGCTTTTGTTTCCAGCCAGCCGAAGCCGCCACTTTTCATTTTGTGTGACATAACACTTGTTTGGAGGAACTTTGTGAAATTGCCGTAGCGAGACAGTAAAGATATTTGAAATCACAATCACAACATTAAGGGAAGAAAGAAATCTTGATGCGTCATTTGAAAAAAATAGTTGACGACAAAGGCAAAAAAAAAACATTGGCTCGTATCTCAAGGCGCCACTCACTGTACCTGGTCATGTAATGCGTGCATAAAACGTCCCTGCTGCTCTTATGTAACAGCATGCTGAACAGGAAAACACGTGCACGCACACGCACACACAAAGCTGACTCTGACTCTGACACACACACACACACTCGGAGGTAGCAGTGTGTTTTCACTGAGGTGTTAGCTTACGTCACCTCTGCCAACTGCAGCCAAAAAGCATTTGTTCCCCGGTGGAAGCGTTTAGTGTGTTTGTGAAGAGAGGACATTGTTCATGTTCACGTGCTTCCTTCCTCTACACCCACCCCCATGCAAACATTTTCAGGTGATTCTTTTTCCTGCACTTGACCTCATCTGCCTTGTTGTTGTTTTCCTCCTGATTTCTGTGTCGTCCCTGATCTGCCACGACCTCCACCCCCACCCTCGCTTTCCTCCCTCTCTCTCCCCCTCTCTGTGTTTAGTCTATTAGGGTCGTGCGGGGTAGCGTTCGTCCCAAAAGCTGTAAAAAAAAAAAAGCTGCGCTGAAGGTCCTGGAAGGCAGTATAAAAAGAATATAGTATACATCAATGCTTCTCAATTATTTTCTCTTTTGTGTTCTTCTTAGGAAGAAGAAAATAATTTAGCCCCCACCACCCCCAACTCTCTGCTGCGACTATAAATGTTCTCAGTTGTCTATAAAATTATTAATACTCCTCTGCACAATATTGAATTCTTAGTAACATGAAAGAAAACCAAAAAGAAATACCGTATTGGCCTGAATATAAGATGATGTTTTTTGCATTGAAATAAGACTGAAAAAGTGGGGGTCGTCTTACATTTGGGGTCTAGACCAGTGATTCTTAACCTTGTTGAAGGCACTGAACCCCACCAGTTTCATATGCGCATTCACCGAACCCCTCTTTTGTGAATATATATTCAGTTTTTTCAAATTCAAGACAGAGATGTTTTTACTGGTGCACAAAATGAGCCGTTCATAAACATCACCTTGTTCAAAGAATAAAACCAACACAATGCATTAATTCACAACAAATGACATACCAGCAAATCAGTGTGACTTCTGCTGTTGCCTTTGCAAGACCAGTTCAGATATGCGAATTTATAAATCAGGTGTGTTTGGACCTCCGCAGTGGAGGCTCTGCCGAACCCCTGAAACCGACTCACCGTACCCCTAGGGTTCGACTGAACCCAGGTTAAGAACCACTGGTCTAGACATTATAACCATTCACAACACGAGATGGCGCCAAATATCTTGAAGTTACGTCACCGCACCTTAAGTCTCGCGTGAGTTACCTCATCTTATCGTGATTGTTAGAGCTTGTGCGCAGCGGTAAGTTAAAGATTGCTGGTATCGACTGAGTATGTTGCTGTGATCGTGTCCGTCCTTGACTTAAAGTGAATATATACGTTTCATTGTTACTACTGTCCACTGTTGTGCCGTTTGTCCGATCGTGGTTTGCTTCGTGTGCACGCCGTTTGATTGACAGCTCCGGCACGCTCCTTTAAATTTGCCTTGCATCGTACGAGTAGCCGTTACGCAGCAGCACGGCGACTAACGGTTGCCAGCAAATGTATTTTGTTGTCTCGATGACTTATGTTTGGTGTGTTGCCGAGAGTGTTTCATTTATGGTTATTCAGTAGTTATACAATGTGTGCCGTCTACGAGTGTTATGTGGCGTCAGAAGTTGAGCGTTGATTTACGTGCTGTAATTCTGTCTGTTGCAGAACCACACTCACACACCCCACAAACCACACACACCTTTCACACACTTGGCACAATACCCTTTTGCCAGTTTGCCTGTATGCCCCTATGAGCCACAGTGCCTGCTACTTTTTTGCCAATAATTCAGTAAAGCAATCAAAACTGAACCACGTCTTCCCTCCTGTGTTCTGACCGACACCCGGGAGCGAAAAGAGCATAAGCATCCGAGCCAACCCCCTATGCAATCCTCAGGCTCCCCAACAATAGCGGTAGCAGTTTGCATTATTTTATTGCAATGTTTTTCCTTATTCAGATTTGTTTCAAGACTACAGTTTCAGTTAGACTTCACTTTGATGGTTAATGCAGTTATTGCAATTTTGTTGTTTTATCACAGTAGATTGGTGTATTTACATTTCAAAAACCAGAAGCCATTCATTTACAAATGTGATTACACTTTAGTTTACATATTTAAATGTTCAGATATTATGATGTGATAGACATTTTTTGCATGATTTGAATGAGGCAAAATAACATGCTTTTTCTCTCGAATATATTGTGATAATCATTTGTTTCAGATGTAATCATTTTCTGTATAAAAATTAAATTTGGTGTTCAAAAAGTCTTTTTTCAAATTTGAGTCTTATAATCAGGGTCGTTTTATATTCGGGCCAATACGGTATCTGTTGAATAACACTTTTTCTACTCTGATCTCTATTAAAGCATCATTGCCTTCTACTGTCATGGAGGTGCAATTACAATACCGTAATTTTCCATGTATATTACGCCCCCATGTATAATACGCACCCTAAAAATGGCATGTCAATGCTGAAAAAAAAGCCTGTACCCATGTATGATACGCACCCAAATTTTGACTCCTACCTAAGTCCGTAAACGTAAAATTATTTCAGAAAAAAGATCATCTTTGGGAACAACCGGATGTTATTCTGCCGGTCAGTATCACTGCGCATGCGCTAGCAAACTCGATAGCGAAGAAATATGTGAGACTCAACGGGATCACCAATATTTGAGTGATGTTCCAGTTATTTATTATCTTTCTGTGTGTTCACAATTGTCATAGTGATCTTTCTGGTGATTTCTTAACTAGGCTGAATGCGATGCGCGATTGACAACAAACAAGAAGAAAGGGGATTTCAAGTTCTATTTCGAGGGAGATTTTCTTGGGGCCCGGCCGGGCAAACCCCGAAAAGGAAATGTGGGTCCCCCTTCCCATGGGCTCACCACCTGTGGGAGGGGCCAAAGGGGTCGGGTGCAGTGCGAGTTGGGCGGCGGCCAAAGGCAGGGACCTTGGCGGTCTGATCCCCGGCTGCAGAAGCTGGCTCTTGGGACATGGAATGTCACCTCTCTGGCTGGAAAGGAGCCCGAGCTGGTGTGCGAGGCAGAAAAGTTCCGACTAGATATAGTCGGACTTGCCTCCACGCACAGTTTGGGTTCCGGTTCAAGCCCTCTCGAGAGGGGCTGGACTCTCTTCCACTCTGGAGTTGCCCACGGTGAGAGGCGTCGAGCAGGTGTGGCCCACACAGGGCTGTGGACTCGGTCGGATTTTTGCTCCGAGTCCGGCCTCTTGGCCATGAGTCCGAGTCCGGCTGTCCATTTCTTCTGTTAATTCATGTGACTGCTTAGTCTTTATTCAAGGCTAATTTAGATCAAAATCTAAATAATTACAACAGTTTTGTGATGGCTTTGTCTTTATTAAACATATAAACGAATACAATAAACAGATACTTTCACGTTTTAATCATTAATTACACCATTATAGCTCAGACATTTATCTAAACACAAGTAATTAGTGACGACCCCTTATTTGGAAAGCGAAAAACCCATGTCGTACGGCGTCAGCACTATGTTGTTTTCAATAAAAACATGAACTCACGTTTGCGTCAGTCAATTTTAATTTTTATAAAGGATTATTCTCATTTGATGCCATCCGCGTTCTGCCATTGAAGCGGGGTGCATTCAAAGACCAGTCGTACAGACGGAACACTCATTCACTTCACCAAAACGCAACAATATAATTACGTGAGCTCTTTGCATAAACATCGATGCAAAGAAACTCCTCTTTTTGGGTACAGGCTACAAGGAGTATATATTACAAAGGAGACTTTCTACTTAATTGTGATCATCATTCATCCATCCATCCATTTTATTTTATTACTCAGGTATTTTCAAAGCAAATTAATATTGTTGCATTTATTAATTTGCTTTAACATGACAGCGCAATATAATTAAAAGCTGACACGATAGCAATGTCAAACGTGTTCATTTAAGAAAAAAGCCACACACGTTTTGTGATCAAATCTTTCATAACGAGAATGATTTGAGTGAATTGATTTTACAATTTTTATCCCCCCTCCCCACCATCTGTCACTTTGCTTGGGACAAAAGGAGCCTTCAGAACTGAAATGTTGTCTCAATTATTCATTCAAATCAATTCACTCAAATCATTCTCGTTATGAAAGATTTGATCACAAAACGTTTCCGTCTGTACGACTGGTTTTTGAATGCACCCTGCTTCAATGGCAGAACGCGGATGAATTTAAAGACATCAAATGAGAATAATCCTTCATAAAAATTAAAATTGACTGGCGCAAACGTGAGTTCTTCATGTTTTTATTGAAAACAGCATAGTGCTGACGCCGTACGACGCCGTACGACATCGGTTTTTCGCTATAATTCGGTATAATTTGACGTAGTCCAAACTCACCCAAAGTTAAGGTTTCATGGGATTATTATTGTCATAATTGTCTGGACCATATATGATATTTGTTTAATGGTAGTTATTGATAGATCTTGAAGATGTCAAGTTATAGGTGCATATAGCACGTTCATTGTAAGAGGGGAAGAGATGTTGTGTATTTTGGGCTAACTCAAATTCCGTAGTAGAAAAACCCCGGAAGTGGGATGGGCGCATTCTGTGTTGTTGTGGTACGCCCTGTGAACGCACTGTGAGTAAGGAATAAAGCAGTTATCATTCACGTCCTATTCTTGCTATCTAAGAACCTGGAAAATAGTAAGGATATAACATATATCACGGGTCATTACGGCGAGTTTGGTGGAGTTTTTACTGCTTCTTACAACTCCTACCGCGCTGACTGTAACGTGACACTCTCTGGCTGCGTCCAGCCTCTTTTTTTTTTATTGTCGGACTCGGTGGACTCGGTCAAAATCAGCACTGAGTCCGAGTCCGGCAAAAATGACAGAGTCCGACCGAGTCCCCGAGTCTGAACCGAGTCCACAGCCCTGGGTGTGGGTATACTTATTGCCCCCCGGCTGGGCGCCTGCACATTGGGGTTCACCCCGGTGAACGAGAGGGTGACTTCAATGCTCACGTGGGCAACGACAGTGAGACCTGGAATGGCGTGATTGGGAGGAACGGCCCCCCCGATCTGAACCCGAGCGGTGTTCTATTGTTGGACTTCTGTGCTCGACACGGATTTTCTATAATGAACACCATGTTCAAACATAAGGGTGTCCATGTGTGCACTTGGCACCAGGACACCCTAGGCCGCAGTTCGATGATCGACTTTGTAGTCGTGTCATCGGATTTGCGGCCGCATGTTTTGGACACTCGGGCGAAGAGAGGGGCGGAGGTGTCAACTGATCACCACCTGGTGGTGGGTTGGCTCCGATGGTGGGGGAAGATGCCGGTCCGACCTGGCAGACCCAAACGCTCTGTGAGGGTCTGCTGGGAACGTCTGGTGGAATCCCCTGTCAGGAAGAGCTTCAACTCCCACCTCCGGCAGAGCTATTCACACGTCCCGGGGGAGGCGGGGGACATTGACTCCGAGTGGACCTTGTTCCGCGCCTCCATTGTTGAGGCGGCCGACCGGAGCTGTGGCCGTAAGGTCATTGGTGCCTGTCGTGGCGGCAATCCCCGAACCCGCTGGTGGACACCGGCGGTAAGGGATGCCGTCAAGCTGAAGAAGGAGTCCTATCGGGCCGTTTTGGCGTGCGGGACTCCGGAGGCAGCTGACAGGTACCGGATGGCCAAGCGGAACGCGGCTTCGGCGGTTGCTGAGGCAAAAACCCGGACGTGGGAGGAGTTTGGCGAGGCCATGGAGAATGACTTCCGGACGGCTTCGAGGAAATTCTGGTCCACCATCCGGCGTCTCAGGAGGGGGAGGCAGTGCAACGTCAACACTGTTTACAGTGGAGATGGCGTGCTGCTGACCTCGACTCGGGACGTCGTGTGTCGGTGGGGAGAATACTTCGAAGACTTCCTCAATTCCACCGACACGCCTTCCATTGTGGAAGCGGGGCCTGGGGACTCTGAGGCGGACTCTCCAATCTCTGGGGTCGAAGTCACCGAGGTAGTTAAAAAACTCCTCGGTGGCAGGGCCCCGGGGGTGGATGAGATCCGCCCGGATTTCTTAAGGGCTCTGGATGTTGTGGGGCTGTCATGGCTGACACGTCTCTACAACATCGCGTGGACATCGGGGACAGTGCCTCTGGATTGGCAGACTGGGGTGGTGGTTCCCCTCTTTAAGAAGGGGGAGGGTGTGTTCCAATTACAGGGGAATTACACTCCTCAGCCTCCCTGGTAAGGTCTATTCAGGGGTGCTGGAGAGGAGGGTCCGTCGGGAGGTCGAACCTCGGATTCAGGAGGAACAGTGTGGCTTTCGTCCTGGCCGTGGAACAGTGGACCAGCTCTTCACCCTCAGCAAGATCCTCGAGGGTGCATGGGAGTTCGCCCAACCAGTCCACATGTGTTTTGTGGACTTGGAGAAGGCGTTCGACCGTGTCCCTCGGGAGGTTCTGTGGGGGGTGCTTCAGGAGTACGGGGTACCGAGCCAACTGATAAGGGCGGTTCGGTCCCTGTATCACCGATGCCAGAGTTTGGTCCGCATTTCCGGCAGTAAGTCGGATTCGTTCTCAGTGAGGGTTGGACTCCGCCAAGGCTGCCCTTTGTCACCGATTCTGTTCATAGTTTTTATGGACAGAATTTCTAGGCGCAGCCGAGGCGTCGAGGGTGTCCGGTTTGGGGACCTCAGCATTGCGTCTCTGCTTTTTGCAGACGACGTGGTGCTGTTGGCTTCTTCAGGCCGTGATCTCCAGCTCTCACTGGAGCGGTTCGCAGCAGAGTGTGAAGCGGTCGGGATGAGGGTCAGCACCTCCAAATACGAGTCCATGGTCCTCGATCGGAAAAGGGTGGAATGCCCTCTCCGGATCGGGGATGAGATCCTGCCCCAAGTGGAGGAGTTTAAGTATCTTGGGGTCTTGTTCACGAGTGAGGGGAGGATGGAGCGCGAGATCGACAGGCGGATCGGTGCAGCGTCGGCAGTAATGCAGACTTTGTACCGGTCCGTCGTGGTAAAGAGAGAGCTGAGCCAAAAGGCAAAGGTCTCAATTTACCGGTCGATTTACGCTCCTACCCTCACCTATGGTCACGAGCTATGGGTCGTGACCGAAAGAACGAGATCCCGGATACAAGCGGCCGAAATGAGTTTTCTCCGCAGGATGTCCGGGCTCTCCCTTAGAGATAGGGTGAGAAGTTCGGTCATCCGGGAGAGACTCGGAGTAGAGTCGCTGCTCCTCCACGTTGAGAGGAGCCAGATGAGGTGGCTCGGGCATCTCATCAGGATGCCTCCTGGACGCCTCCCTGGGGAGGTGTTCTGGGCATGTCACACCGGTAGGAGACCCCGGGGACGACCCAGGACGCGCTGGAGAGACTATGTCTCTCAGCTGGCCTGGGAACGCCTTGGGATCCCCCGGGATGAGCTAGATGAAGTGGCTGGGGAGAGGGAAGTGTGGGAGTCCCTCCTGAAGCTGCTGCCCCCGCGACCCGACCCCGGATAAGCGGAAGAAGATGGATGGATGGATGGATGGATGGAGATTTTCTTCAAAAATTGTTGTACCCATGTATAATGCGCACCCCAGATTTAAAGTCAAAGTCAAAGTCAGCTTTATTGTCAATCTCTCCACATGTCACAACACACAAAGAGACCGAAATTACGTTTTTCTCTATCCCACGGTGACGAGACACATAACACGATAGACATACATGTACGCGACACAATATAAAAACAAGAAGGCAAAAATTCTAACAATCAATAGGAAGAGTGATGAATAAATAATAAATAAACAGATAACACAATAAATAACGGAGCCAGCAAGCATAGCGCAAAAGTAAAAAACATCATAAACAAAAAGGCACAAACAATAAATAAGAGTAATAACAAATAATAAATAATAAGAGCCAGTGTGCAGTCAGACAGTCCAGACAGTAAAAGTACAGGACGCTACGCAGAACGGGGGAGCGAGTTCAGGATCCTAACAGCCTGGAGTATGAAGCTGTTTGAGAGTCTGGAGGTGCGGGAGCGCAGGCTTCTGTACAATAAATTAGTTAAATTTTGCGCATTATACATGGAAAAAGACAGTAAATTGAAGCTCTACTCAGCAATTTCTTTTTTTTTTTGCTGCTTGAGGCCAGACACTCTTGTCCTACTGTTGCTCAGCAGGTTTTGTTGCCGTGTCAACTTCCTGTGCCGCTTCCTCATGTCAGCGTAGAGGCCAGCTCTCATACTTATCATCTTACACCCCCCCTCCTTCCATTCCTTCTGTCTGGCTTTCCCTTTCTTCCGTCTGATGGCACTGTGAGGAAATGGCTCTGATCGCTTCCTGAGGAAATTACACCCACTTCCTGTCTGCGTGCCTCACCACCTTGCACTC
The DNA here is from genome assembly GCF_033458585.1 of Syngnathus typhle. NCBI lineage: Eukaryota > Metazoa > Chordata > Actinopteri > Syngnathiformes > Syngnathidae > Syngnathus > Syngnathus typhle. The sequence goes on along the minus strand of NC_083747.1, from coordinate 12,854,592 downwards.
TGTGAGTGCTCTTCTCTTTCTCTCTCTCTTGTGTCTCATGTGTGTTTGCAGTCGGGAATCCCCTCAGCAGCGGCTAATGAGCCAGTGCGGCCGGATGAGCGCGGCGAGTTCGCGGCAGCCGTTAGCTGCCGCGACCGCCAAAGGTCTATTTTTGATTGAGCACAAGAGGACCGGAATTGGGCTCCATTGTGAGCGTCTGTAAGATGATGACCCGACTTGTCCCGGTGCACCTTGGAGTGCGTCAAAGGGCGCCATTTTGATTTGATGCAAAAAGAACGGTCATTTTTTTCAGCTGTCCCGAGATTGACGCAGCTTGGTTTCACTCAACATTGACTCCGTTTGTTGAATTGTTCTGCATATCAAATTGGATTTGTTTCTTTTATATTAGCATTAGTACCATATTTATATTAGCATGTCAACGGTTTATTACATGTTCTGTTTGAAAAATTGTTCTCTTTCTGTCAAAACTGCCATACATGACGGCTCATATCTTAAAAAACCCGTTATTTGGGTCACGGGGACCTCAGTTTGGTCACGGGACCTCAAGGCACCACTGTACGTGGCAAAGTGCCCCTTCACTAAATTGATATTATAAATCCAGATTTTACACTTGTAGTAGAATTTGTCAAACCTTCAAGGTGGCCAATTAATTTGTATAGCTTATGTTCTATGGCGTCCTAAGTAGTGTTGGAACGCGGCCAGGAGGGCAGAGGAATGCTTCTGTAAAAACCACTTGTCGCACGCACAAACACACACACACACACACACACACACACACACACGGGCTCCTCACAATCACATCGGAATGGCCCCTTCCACATATGTGGCGAGTCTTAACTCTCTCTCACACACACACACACACACACACACGCAAGCACGCACGGTCGATGGCTATCATTAGATTGATGCCACCTGACACTTGGTAAGAGCTGGAATGTGCCGGGTGGGAGAGCACCGAAACTACGCCTTTCCCCGCCGCCACCTCTTAGTAACATTCAAAGAGCTCGAGCATGCTAACTATGCTAAGCTAACGAGACTCACCCAACATTCCCCACTCAATCACCTTTTGACCTCCCTGGCTGACTTGAGGTTCACACTGTCACGACTTGCGTCAGACTCGTTTGGCAGGCAGCGAGCGGTCCAGTTGTCAAACTTTGGTTCAACGACAGCGAAAAGGATGGACTCGCGCGGCGTGTGTTTTTTGTGCTTTTTTGGAAATCCGACCCCCATCATGTACGTGTTCTGAGAAAGTTGTGCACTGTCCGTCCGTGTGGCGTTATTTTTGTGGCCTTGGTAGCGCAGCGCAGGCGGCGTTTGGTTTGGTTAACCCTCCTGCGCGCGACTGCAAAACGACCCGCAGCCCACCGCAAGCGACCGTGAATGAATGGCTACATTCTTCCCCTCGCTCGGTTGCTTGCTCGCTCAATGGCTCGGTTTCGCCTTGGCTCAAAGAGCTTTGTTGCAAAGAACTCACCTTGACCCCCAAACACTCGTCGGCTCTCCCGGTCGCCCAACGACCGTCGCATTCACACGTCAACACCTTTTCTCGTAGAACTCCATTGGGAGATTGTCGCTGAATGAATTTCAGAAACACCGATCATCACAGCTATTTCTTTCATTGGAGGACTTCCATTGTACACATGTACATCTATGCTGTGAAAAAAAATCACTTTTATGAATTTCTGTCCACATCTGATCAGACACAATTTCCAACCATTTGCAGATGTAGGGAGGCATCAACTTACGCCTGTGCTCCAAACCTCTGTTATTGTTGTTTCCTGTTTGGTCTGCCTCACCTTCCCTTGCTTGTTCGTCAGGCTTCCAGCAACACAAAGCTCTCACTTACACAATCATCAGCTGGGAGTCAATGTTGAAAGCAAGCGACGTTTAAGCCTTGCGTGATGATGAGCTGCCCTTTGCAAAGATGTTGGTGAAATTGTGAAACGGGTTGCTTTCACAAGGCCAGTTTTGACATTTTTGGATATGGAAGCACCTTGCTCTGCATTTTGACTGTTTAGTGTTTACCGTTTTTTCCTATGTATAATGCGCAAAATTTAACTAATTTATTGTCCTAAAATCTGGGGCGCATTATACATGAGTACAAAAAATATATATATATATTTTTTTTTTTTTTATCCGGATATGATACGGAGGCCGCCATTACAGATGCGCTTTCTTCTCTCCTGTTCACTTCAAACACACTCCATACGAACACAATGCTCTCGTATCAGACGCTTGGTCGATCACCTGGTCGTTTGCTGTCACAATGTACCCTACACAAATCCGAAACATTTCTTCGCTATCGAGTTTGCTAGCGCATGCGCAGTGATACTGACCGGCAGAATAACATCCGGTTGTTCCCAAAGATGATCTTTTTTCTGAAATAATTTTACGTTTATGGACTTAAGTAGGAGTCAAAATTTAGGTGCATATTATACATGGGTACAGGCTTTTTTCCAGCATCAACATGCCATTTTTAGGGTGCGTATTATACATGGGGGCGCACTATACACGGAAAAAAACGGTAATTTAGCAACTATTTTTACTGTTTTGCAACTTTCACTGCAGTGCCCCCTCCCCTTCCCCTCCACATTGACCCTCCCTTGTTAGTCAGTGTTCCGGCAACACAATTCTCTTACACAACGAGCGCTTCTTAATGAACTGGAACGACTCAGGAAGTCATTCATGAAGGCAAGCGTGTACTCGGCCCACAGTCTCTCGACCTTACCACAAAAGGCGCGTTTCGCCCGCGCCGGCGGCCCACGCGTATCGTCGAACCACACCGAGCGATGACCCCGGCGTGCAATTAAAATGAGATAATTCCACCAAGGAAGTGAGTCGACCGTAATTAGACCACTCGGTTTCCCGTAAGGAGCCGGTTTTCTTTGCTCCTCTGTGAGGTTGTTTCGGCGGCTGCCGAATAAAAGAGGCTGTGTTTGGAGGAGGTCAATGTGTCAGGCTGGCTCGTATTTTAAAGCACGTTGCTGTCTGAAACACGGAGGGCAATTATAAATAAGACCCGCGCTGTGCGGAAAGCCTCCATTATAGCGTCGTTCCAGCCAAAAGTCAGATGGAAAACAAGTCATCATGCAGTCAGCTAAAAGCCAAAATGTGTCCTGAGAAGAACTTAATGAACTCTCCTCTGGGGATATGCATTTATTTTTATGAAACATCCCAAATGGAACGGGGGGGTCACATCACATAAGTAGTTTGGAAGTCCATGCTCAACGTAGCTCAAGTAGCAAACTGGCACCGATGTAGCAAAAATTACAGCCAACTCACCCTCCAAATCCATGCTAAGATTTTGTGTGTGTGTGTGTTTGTGGAATGCAGGGCGCGTTTGGGGCTCGGGCACAGCCATGAACATCATCGGGGCCGAGGACGAGGACTTTGAGAATGACCTGAACGACGTGGTGGACGAGCGCTGCTTATTCAGTAGCATCGAAATGCTGAAGGAGCGCCCCGCCCACCTGCTGGTCTTCATGCAGCACGTCATCCTCCAGTTTGACCCGGCGCCGCTGGTGAGACGCCGGCGGGCTCACTGCTCGCTCACTTTCACTTATGGTCAACTCAATTTTACAACAGATATTTTAAATATTCTTGGCACCAATTCACAAATGTTAGATGCAATTCAAATGAAATTTACCAGCCGCATTCCAGCAATAGCAAACTCCGGCAGTTGCCGTGACAACGCAGTTATCTATTAGAGCGGAAATAGGCCACGCTTGATTGTAGCGGACAGCACGAAGGCAAACTTTTTTGACGGTTTTCTACCGGTTCCCACACCCGGGCCGCTTCCCCTTTCTCACAGCGGCTAACGTGAACACGTGTGTTCATCGAAGGCTTTGTCATTGTGACTCGTGTTCATGCAATTGTCTCTGTGTACTTCCATGAGTCATCATCACCGTGTTTTGTGGGCTAAGATCATCTGTGTGTGTGCTCTCTCAGCTTTGTTACCTCCACGCCGACCTCCTGAAGAACCTCAATGCCAAAGAAACCAAGAAGCAGTTTGTGGAGTTCCACAACACCTTCTTGGACAAGGGCGCAGTAAGTGGGAAAGGACTCCTGAGCTCTCGTCACATACAAGGTCACTGTAGTGAACAAAAATGAAAAAATACAAAATAAAAACATTTTGTTTCCTAGTAACATGAACAAAATGTTGATAAATTGATTTGATAAATGTTGAACCGTTTTTTTCTTTTACTTGTTCAAATCCCCCAATCAAAAAAATATTAGGACTGCTGTTTTAAAAAGAAATTTACAGTTGATAATTTGACATTGCATTTTACTGTTTACAACCAAGCCAGTCTTTTTATTTTGCTGATTCATACAATATGGAGTTCATTTTCTTCATCAAAACAAATAGCAAAAACTGTTGTTGTTTTTTTGGAGGGGAGGAATAAATTGATGGTGCTTTGTGCAATTAATCTCAATGGATAACGGAGAAGCTGATTTAAGCACTTAATCACAAACGTAATTTATAAATCAAGGTACCACTGTATGGATTCTCGCTATTGAAAAGCAAATATTCTCCTGTGACCTGTCAACTTCCTGTTTAGCACGTGAGAAAACCCATTTGTCTCTTTTTCCCCCCCCCTACTTTCCATTCTTCCCCCGATTGGACTTCAACCTTCACCTAGTAACAGCTAGAAGGTCATTTGTAGTGTTGAAACGTCCCCTTGTGGTGATATAGAGTCACTGTCAGCTATGTTGTCATTGCAGATCCTCAGAGTCGCAGTACCTCCCCGCGTAGCCAACGAACTGGGTGAGCAGCACTCCTTTGTGCAAATTTTGTTTTTTGTGGCTCATATCACATGTGACGTGCCCTCGCCCCACCACCAACAGACCGGACGCGCCCGGACATGCTGTCGGAAGACATCCTAAGACGCTATGCCTACGAGGTCCAACTGGAGCAGGCGGGTGAGGTGGCCAAGCAGCTGGAGGACTTCCGCAAAAAGCGCAAGATGGGGATGACGCCCAACGAGACAGAGCTGATCGACGTGGAGAGCCACTACCCCACCGACCGCATCCCCATGGAGATGAAGGAGAAGTCGGTCGCCGAGAACCTGCTGGATAAGATGTCCGAGACGCAGTGAGTGTCCCTCCAATCCGTCCAGACCTTTTCCTCCAAAAAACAAACTCCCAAAAATGTGGTGTGAATTTAATTTTTATTCTATATATTTATGCACCTCATGTTGTGTTATAATAGTAAGTTAATGGCCATTATGCTGCTCTTTCTGTTGTACCCACCTCAGCCACCTGAGGGCAGTATAATACCAATGGACATATCACTGTCAATTCCTCTCATCTCGTCAGTACGGCACTAAAATTAATTAGCAGAGGACAAAGACTATTAGTTTTCGTTACACCACTCGTGTTGTTGCTCTTTTCCTGTTCAGTACGTTACTGAAAGGGTTGTAGCACTACAACATAGATGCCTTTTTCTTTTTTTTTTCTTTTTTTTTATCAAATTGTTCACTTTCTGCTGACATAGTTGAGTTGCGTTCACCACCCCTAAGTCTGTGCTTGCAAGTCAAAGCAAAAAATGGCACTTGCTCGTGGGGTTCTGATTGGTACTAACAAGCCTGCTTTCATTTTTAAAACAAACATCTCAAACAAAGCCACAAGTTAAAGTCCAGACTTTGCCTTAATCTCTCAAACTTTTGTACCACAATAAGCAGGTCACATGATTAGCATTATGAGATGTGTTAACAGCGGATTTAAGACTGTTTGGGGAGTGGAATGGGCCGCGAGCGGTGCCACGCTGGCAGGAAGGCTCTGGAGCTGGCATGCAGCCAGCTGGGAGCCAGCGCTGGCTGCTCACCCTTTGCAAACGGGCATTACGCTCAAAAGAGATAAGTCTGAAAAAGTGAAGGAATGATATCAGGGCATAGATATGTCACTTTTTTCTCAATAACATAAAACTCACTCTTTGCAAACCGGCATTACGCTAAAAACGAATAAAATCTGAAAAAGTGAAGGAATGATATCAGGGCATAGATATGTCACTTTTTTCTCAAAAATATAAAACTAACCCTTTGCAAACCGGCATTACGCTTAAAAGGGATCAAATCTGACAAAGTGAAGGAACGATATCAGGGCATAGATGTCACTTTTTTCTCAAAAACATGAAACAAGTTTGTTTGATTCCTTTGATATGGTCCTAATTTGCCTTTGTAACAAAAAATACAAATACATGGATGGCCCACCTCATCATACTTGGGCACCGGGCCAAAATAATTGTCTCATGTAACAAGTGCATCTGTATTGGCTGGCACGCTTGCACGCGCCCCCCCCCCCCCCCCCCTGACAAAAAACAGCGTTTGCGCAGGGAAGTCCCAAGAAAGCCCCCCCTCCCCTTCCTCTTTGGAGTTGACAACAAGGCGCAAGTGTCGTGTTTCCGCTGTCTTGCCTGCGGGTTGCATCAGACAGACAAAAATGCTTAAATAGCCTTTGCGCTCACGCCGCAGCATTCCGAGCTTGCAGGACGCAGGACACATCGACTTCACTCAACTTTTGCTTGACTGAAAATTTAGCTGACTTTGAAGTTACTTTTTTGCATTCAGATTACAGTGCAGCTTTGCATGCGTTGCTCACTTTTTTTGTGTATTTTTTTGGTTCCTTTTTTTTGTCTTCTTTTTGAAATTAGAATATGTTCAATAGCTTGATTTTTGAACAAAACAACACGACGGTTGGCTTTAATTTAGATCACAACAAACGCGGTCGCTTTAGGTTCCACCGGCCCAAAAGGCACAATTTGTTGCTCGTAAACAGTCGCGCACGTGAGCGCAAACATGCTACTTAAGAGAAAGAGGTCAGTCTGCTTCAAAAAAAAAAAAAAAAAAATTTCCTCAACGACTGACGGTATTTCCTTCTCTTTTCAGACCAACCATCGTCTTGGATGAAGAGAAATGGTGAGTTGAACATGTTTCTCAGGAACTTGATTATTGTCTTTGACGGATGATTTGCATGGTGTTCTTAAACTTGGATGAGGTCAAAGTGAAGCTTAAACAAGTCGTTGCTTGTTAGCCATGTTCATTCGTGCGACATTCTCTGCCAGACAAAAGTGACTTTAGTGTTCATGACCACATCCAATTTCTCCTCCAGTTGCATAATTTTGTCTCCTGCTCGTTTGACTCCCCCAGGCCCGTTTTTGAGGAACGTCATCAGCGCCCAGTGATCCAATGACACAATGAGCAGATGTGTGCACACAAAGGAGACTTTCTCCTCTCGTGACTTGTTTTGCGATTCAAACCAGTTAAACACGTGTGACGTGCTTTAGGCAAAATAATCCAGAATTGTAAAAATCTTCAAATCAGATTAAAATAGATTTTATATTTCGAAGAAGGCCATCACACGGATAAGCACCTAATAGATGGCTGCTACCTTGGCAAATGGCACAAATTTGCCAAATGAGATGAGTCCATCCATCCTTCCGGATCTGATGTTGAGTGCTTTCAATGTCTGTTTTGTAGCCAGTCCATCTTTTCGGCAGTGGCCTACTTTATGAAGCACCTTGGAGTAAAAACCAGGGCAGTGGACAGCAAGAAGTCCCGAGGGGGCTTCTTCCGCAGTAAGCTGGTCAAGGTAAAAGCGAGTGGACGGAACTGTTGTTGTGACCCTGCTCTTCCTTCATATGGTATCCTCCTTTGTCAGAACAAGAAGGACGAGTCCACCAAGACCAAGCCCAGGGGCGGCTTCCCAGGGATCCCAAGCTGGATCGCCGGCAACCGTATGTAATAGCGATTCGGCTTGTGGCACCGCTCGCCGACCGTTCCGATCCGTCAATGACCGTTTCTCTCCTGTTACAGCTGAGGTCAAACCTAAAACAGAAGCCGAAGGTACAAGTCATCCGAGCGCTCGCTTCCACTGCACCGCCTTATTTGTGAACAGTGAACCCCCTTTTAGCGTGTTAGACACAGAACCCTACTAATAACCCCCCCTGCACCCAGGCATGTTTGCATGTCCCAATCACACAACGAGGTTTTGTACTCTTGAGTACTTGCTTGCTTGGTTGTAGGTTGAGTTGTGCACCCCCAGACCGGACTAACCGAACCACGCCCCTCCCCCAATCCGGTGTACCAATTTTTACTAAACAGAGTGCATGTCGGTGGTTTTGTGTTTCCCCGCCACTTCGTTCAAATATCTTAACTTGGCCCTCTTCTGCTGTTTTCTAGCGGACAGGGAGAAAGGGAGTCAGGAGCGTAGAGGTCCAACACCCCCCCGAGGATCCTTTGTCGACTCGACCGCGCCCCCCCTCCCCGGCAGGAAGTCCGGCTCCGGAGGCGGAGGCTCCGGCCCTCTTCCTTTGGTGGAGATCACGGACGGGTCGGGCAACAATGCCAGCCTGAGCAACAGCCACGAGGCCCTGCACTCTGATGGTACGTGCGTGTGGCCGCTTTGGTGAAGCAGCGTGTGGCTCAGGATCCCAAACTTGTTCCAGGCCTCTCCAGCAATCGTCTGGAGCCGCTCAACTTGTCGGAATGGGTCGACGTGTCCCCCGTGGGGCCGGGGTGCTCGCTGAGTGTCGGGGAGCCCTTCTTGGTGGGCGACGTTCCCGCGGAGGACAACCCGGAGAAGGACTGGTGAGGACGCGAGGCAAATTCAACTGGCGTCTGTCGTCAGCCAAAGTCAAGCAATGCGCGGCGGTCCTCGGGCCGACGATGTCTCGTCCCTGCTGTGTGCTCGCTTTGTGCCACGTCGCCCCGCCTCCCTTCCGCTGTCGAAAAAGCCAAGCTCGCATTGGTGTCCCTTGCAACCTTTCCTCTCCTTTCTTCATTCCTCTTGTCCTGTCCTAATGTTTGAGCGAGCACTTTTGTTGCCTTCTTGGCGATTTAGTGCAGAAGTGTCTTTGTTAAGCGTCTTTAGGTCTTTGAAAAGCGCTTTATAAATTGAATTAATTATTATTAAGTGTGTCAACAATTTGGTTCTCAGCTTTGGACTCAAATTAGGGATGACTTGATTTCAGGCGCAGATGTTTGTTTCTTGCTCCTTGTATAGTGCAACTTGTTAAGTCAAACCAAGTCCATCTTTTTACATTCAGGCCCGCATGACGAAATGGGAAAATTTGGCCACCAGTCAAAATAATGCTGCTTTTCAGCCGTACGTTATTTCTATAAGAGGCAAAGTATGAAAAGAATTTTTGTGTGGTCGCCTGCCTCTTTTGTCTGCACGTCTGGGCGCGCGCAGCCCCGTCGATGCTCGTCTCTGTCACGTGTGCATTTGCGTGTGGCGCCAGCAAGCCGTGTTTGCAGCCAAAAGTCTCAGAGTTGCAAGTGTGCATAGCTTAGGTGTTAACCTTGTGCTGTCCCGTGTTTTCACAGGCGCAAGACAAGGTGGGCGCCTTCTCGGACACTGCTACACATGCACGCACACACACACACACACACACACACACACAGAGTAGCACAAGTTAAGTATCGTTTTCTTGGAATTAACTTGACTGTTGGATCCAACTGGAGAATGGTTCGCTCATTTATGTAAAGTTTTATTTTTTGCACTTGCATTTTGCATGCTCTGTGGAACTAAATTGCCACTCAACAAGATTGGGATATTGGCTTCAACGTATCACATCCACTGAAAAGCATTGAGATTAAAAAAAAAAAAATGTATCCCTCAAATATCTGATATTTTTTTAAATAAAATGTTTTCGATTTTCGGTATCAAAAAGTGATAGTTAAACAAGGAGGTCATAATTCTTCAAATATTTCAGAAATATTAGTTTAGGAATTCTGTGTGCCCTGCGATTGGCTGGCAACAGGTTCAGGGTGTCCCCCGCCTACTGGCCGATGACTGCTGGGATAGGCTCCACCACGCCCGCAACCCCCGTGGGGACAAGCTTTATAGAAATTGGATGGACAGATAGATAGTTTAGGAATCATGGGATGAAAACAGAATAATTAAATTGTTCTTGTAATTTTCCTGTTTTATTTTTCTGATGCTTTGTGCAGTCATAGAACGAAAAGCAGAAAAGGGAATTTTTAATGAACATTCTGTGATGGATGGATGAAAGTTTGACAGTCAGTTAGCGAAGCATGAGTTTCATTGGCCAATATGAAACCTGGACTGAACGTGTCATTTTCTAACATGCCTGTTTTTCGTTTCTCTGTCGTTCCTTACGTCTGTCCACTACGTCACTTTTCTGCTGTCTCTGAACTCTTTGCCTGTATTTTCTTTCTCCCGTCCACATTTTACTGTCATCGTTCCCCGTCTTATCCCCTCCCTGTCCACTTGCGTCCCCTGCCTCCCTCCCCCTCTCACCTCGAACCGACAGTAAGAAGGTGGCACGTAGCGAGAGCGCGCGCGTGCACCGCCAGCTGTCACGGCGCCGCGGCTCATCCCGGGCCAAACAGTTGCGCTCTCGTAGCGACGTGGACCTGCAGCCGCCGTCCGCTGGCCCCCATTTGTAAGAGTGCACAGCAGGGATGGACACGAACCTGCGTTCAAATAAGTATCATTTGCTCCGCCGACAATGCTAAACTCTGACTTAGCATTTGTAGCTGAAATGTTCTGTGGACATTTTTAGTATGAATTTATCAATCATAAATTTTCGATTTAGTTTTGTCAATGAAACATGGAGAAGGGGCAGTTGACGAGTGTACTGCAACTATGTGACTTTCAATAAGTTTTTGTGCCAGCAGCGAAGGAGCGGCGACGGCTGTTTCGGATGGCTCAAGCTCGTCGCCTGCCAGCCCCGCCCCTCAGCCGGAGGAGATGGAGCCGCGCCTCCTGGAGTTCGAGCAGGATCCTCCCAACTGGAGGGAGCTGGCCTTGCCAGAAGCACTCTCCGGCCTCAGCAAGAAGGAGACCAAGAGGCAAGAGGTCATCAACGGTGAGAACGGGACGCAAACCTGGTTTGGGGAGCCCCTTAGTTTTTTACCATTTTCCCATTTCTGGATTTATTTCTTCCCTGTAGAATTGTTCGCCACGGAGCACGCCCACGTGCGCATGCTGAGCGTCCTCCAGATGATCTTCTCCAAGCCTCTGGAGCGAGAGGAGCTCCTCAGCGCCACCGAGCTGGCCGCCATCTTCCCGAACCTGGACGAGATTATCGAAATGCACTGTGAGTGTTTGTTGGGAGTGCATTTGGAGAGGAAGTAGAAGAAGTAAAAGGTGGCAATAAAGCGTTCTGTCTCGTCTGTCCAGATCACTTCTATGAGAACCTGAAGAAACTTCGTCAGGAGGACAGCTTTATCGTCAAATCCATCAGCACGACTGTCCTCAACAGAGTAAGAACTTGCTTTTTATTTTGTGCCCTCCCTCCAATCTTTTATTTAATTTTACATGCAGCCGTCGTCGATCAAAAAGTGCTCAAATATTGGAGGACTATGTTTTTCGATAGACAGTAAATAATTGTTTTATATTCCTGGTTGATAATATATACGCGGTTCTCGAGTGTGTATTTTTGTCCAACATTTTTTCGTGCCGAAGCAGAATTTGACTGTACATTTGACTGTTTTGCATATTTTTTTAAATTTCATTGATTTCTATGCCTTTCAGTTTGAGGGCACAGAAGGGGAATGGTTCCAGAAGCTGACAGCCCGCTTCTGCAGTCACCAATCGTGGGCTCTGGACCAGATCAAGAGCAGGCAGAAGAAGGAGGCTCGTTTCAACGCCTTCATTCAGGTGGGCGCACTTGAGTAACGATGGCCATCTTGGCGGTAAGACTAAAGCACGCTGATGTGACGACAGGAGGCGGAGAGCAGGCCGCAATGTCGGAGGCTGCAGCTGAAGGACATCATTCCCATCGAGATGCAGAGGCTCACCAAGTATCCGCTGCTACTGGAAAACATCGCCAAGAACACAGGTGAACACTACTGAATTACTTGTCATATATTTTAACAAATCACATCATTGTATGAAAGTCTGCTAGCTTATTTGAACATAAATGTTGGAGCAAGATACTTAGACTGGAAATGGAACAATACTCGCAGATTGGAAATGGAACAATACTCGCAGGCAGATACTATTTACCCCCTATCAAAGTGTATTATATCTGCTTCTTCACTGCTCTCTAGTGGCCAAAGTGCCATTGATGTCAAATGGAATCAGCATGCATAAACGCTGTGCGGTTATACAGAGTAAAATACTTTTACTTAAGCCTTAAGTCAAGTTCCTCGAACCTTACATATCATGTTTATAAATTCTTCAATTTTTCTCATTCAGTTGTGGTCTATATAAAGTGGTGATGCTCTTGTCTGAATTCCTCATTTTGATAGCATCACAGGTCCCTCGTACTTGTTCTGAGGTGCGGCTCAGAGCAAGGCGTTTTGGCGGTCTCTTTGAATGCAAATGTGATACTTCACACCCCACTTCCTCTAGGCCGGAAGATGTGCGCCTCTCTTTCCAGTCAGACATATTTGTAGTTTTTTAGCCCAGGTAGAGTTTATTGGCGCTGCAAACTTTTTAATTGCTTAAAAGATGTCAACGGCAGAAGACTTGTCCATACCACCATACACTTAACAAAATAAATCCCCTCACAATATTTATGAACATGTCTTGTAAGCAAACACTGTAGTCAAGCTAAGAAGTAAGCTAGTGCTAGCGTTAGCGAGAAGCTAACCAATGCAATTAGCACATTATTGTGTTCCCCAAAAATAAAACAGCACCTCCGATGCAATTCATCTGATACAACTACTCAAAATACACTCACAATAATTAAATACACAGCGCACAACACTAAAATCAAAGACCGATGCTAATGCTATGAAAACGAGGGCATCTTAGACACGCAATAATATGAACGTGAAATACAGTGTATTATTTTTGTGTCATCTCAAGCTTACTGCTTTACTGAATCCGTCGTTTCCATAGATTGAAGGAACTGAAGCATCAACCATCTTTCGGCGAATCCTTCTCTTTACCGACAAAAGATTTCTGAAACACTCGTCCTTGAACAAGCAGGACTTTGGCCACAGATGTGGGAACACTGCTTGAATTTTTCCCACAGATGTGGGAACAATGCTTGAATTTGACCAGGCACTTCTTTGAGGTTCTGATGCTGAGGGACGGTGCGATGAGTTGTGTGGATTGATGCATTCAACAACGGAACATCGCCACTTCGGCATTCTTGAGTTGCCTGGACTACAAAGGTCTCTCTGAATACTAAAAATGGCGGATTTGCGAAACCGTTTTGCCACACCCATTACCCTGTTTGGTGGTCCCGCTCCAAAGGATGTGACGTGATAGACAAAAATATGTAAAAGAAAATGGAGAAAACTGAACGGAGTCAAAAACAGATCATAAAAGTATCTCTGCAACACTTGGAGGGATAGAATACCCTTTTCTATAATCTTGGAGATTCCAAGTGCACAATAAAATGAATATTAAAGCAAAAAAAGTGGATTTTCCATGTTATGTCTCCTTTAAGAGTGCATTTGTGTTAGTTTGAGTCAATTTGAAACGATCATATGCATGGCAGAGGATCCCGGCGAAAAGGAGCGCATCCAGCAGAGCGCCGAGTGCTGCCGAAAGATCCTCAACCATGTCAACGAGGAGGTCAAAGTGATGGAGAACCTTTTGGTGAGAAAGGAAACGCCGCTGTGACTGACTCGCTCATTCCGATTGGCAGGAAGTCTAATTTCTTCTGTTCTCGCAGACCCTCAAGGACTACCAGCGGCGATTGGACACGTCAGGTCTCAAGCCCAGCAACGAGCTCTATACCGAATATAAGGTACGCCGCAATGGGGGAAAACAGCAAATGATGAAAACTGAAAAACTATGGAAACCATTTATTGTGTGTCTACTTGCAGCTTTCTTCTTCATTCTTCTTCTTTTATTTTTTTAATTAGAACATCGACCTGACCCAAAAGAAGATGCTGTATGAAGGCCCCCTCACTTGGAAGGTCACCAAGGAGAAGGCTGTGGGTAAGTAACACACAGGGGAGGGGGGGGGGAATCTCACCTAAGGCCCATGAGCGAAAAGCACATGATGGTGGTGTGTCCCCACCAGAGGTGCAGTGCGTGCTTCTGGGCGACCTGCTGGTGCTGCTGCAGAGACAGGACGACAAAATGGTGCTCAAGTGCCAGAGCAAGAGCACCATTGCAGTGCAGGAGGGCAAGCAGATGCTCAGCCCCATCATCAAACTCGACTCGGTCTTCCTGCGCGAGGTGGCCACAGGTCAGTCGCACACTCGCACGGACGAAGCAGGAAAAGAAAGCAATAACAATCACCACATTTTGGGTAAAATGAAAACAGCAAACAAATTTGACAATGTTTGCAAATAAACAGAATTTTTTTTAAGCCAGGAAAATCTAGCCTGGTGACGGTGCTTGGTTCATTTTTCAGATTTAAAGGCCTTCTACGTGATCTTCACCTGGGACAGCGGCGCGCAGATCTACGAGCTGGTGGCGCAGTCCGTGGGCGAGAGGAAACTGTGAGTGCCGCTTGACGGGCTGACAAATTGTTGCTCGCCGTCGTTTTTCAAGACGTAATTGTCTCTTTTGTTACCTTTTTGAGGCTGCTCAGGCTTCTTGTCTAAGGCAAGTTCTAAAATGTGCATGCGTGCATGCAGGTGGACAAACGTGATCAAGCAAGCAGTAGATGATCTGAAGAAAAGTGGCGCTCCCATGAGGATCCCCCTCTCTCCTGGAAGCGGAGCCACCTTCGGTCCTTCTGGGTGAGTGTGTGTGCGCCTTGTCTGCCTTGCTATGGATTGGGGGGAGCAATTGCAAGCTTTGCTCATATGTTACGTGTTTCTCCTTTTGTGATTATGTCCATTTGTGTGTCACATTGTGTGTGTGTCAGGCTGAGCGCCCCTCAAAGCCCCACGGAGAATGGCGCTTTGAAGAGCAGCGGGGGTGAGGAGCTCGCTCATTAGCATTGTTAGTTTATTGCCTCCTAGCCAAAACGGCGTCCGTGTGCAGATCACGATAAGGACAGCTTGAGCGACGACAAATCGTCCGATCCCCGCCACTCTCTGATCGACTTCCTGTCTGACAAAGGCTTCGACCTCCTGGGACACTCCAACAGTGAACAGGAGAAGATGGCCGCCAGCGCCCTGGATGAAGGTGAAACGCCATCCTCCGGCGCAGGCCGTGGTCATCGCTTAACGAGCCCCCCCCTTTCCGTTCTCGTAGTCATGCTGCTGAAGAGGCTGCTGGTCGGGAGCATCAGCCTGTCTGAGGACGGCGAAAATGGGGAAGAGCCCAGCTATGAAATGGACATCTGTCAATCAACAGGTGCTCGTTGGTGTCCGCAGATACAAGTTTGATGCTTTCCAAAGTGTGCACATTTCGAGCACCGTCACTTGCCTGCCGTTAATTGATCCTCGGCTTGCTTAGAAGAAGGCCCGCTGACTGAAGAGAAGGAAGTTCTTGACGCTAAAGGAGACGGGGAGAGCCTCCCCTCGGAGACGGCCAGACTGGTGTTGCCCCCGCAGAGGATGGAGCAAGTGTGCCGGAGGCTCGTCAGACTGGAGCGGCAAATCAAGATGCTCCAGGTGACTAGAGAAGCAAAATGGAGAAAAACATGCAAGGTGGAGTTTGTTACACAAGATGCTCTTTGTGTCTCGTAGACTGTTGAAGAGGAACATCACAGGCTGCAGGAGGCTTTATCCAAGTTCTCCTTGGAAGGCGGCCACTTTGCCTAAGACGTCAGCTGCTGGCCATAAGGTGAGACATTGCACAATTCCCCGAGAATTGTGCGTTTGAATTGTTCTCGAGAGATATTGTGCTCTGTAACTACTACGATTGCTTGAAGTGAAGCTTTAAATGAATCCTTGTCTCTTTTTCTGTTTAGACTTTTTTTTTAACTGGTGCTGGTTTGGAGTGAGAGAGGCTTTTGGATAAATGTCCGCAAGCCTTCCCTTCGCTCGGACGGGTCCTGGATATTTACTGGAGGATGAACAAGGGGAGGAAAATGACTTTTGCGGCCAGTGCTGTGGGATGCGTGCGGTTGTCTCAGCTCCGAGGTGGCGCTGCGGAGCATTATGTGGCACCGCATACTGTCACGTAGCATCGTGTTAGTTAGCGCGGCCTCATGTTGAATTGCGCGTGACCTCGCTGCAGAATGCGACGTTGCGCATCGCGTCAAGCTACCTGGCGTAATGTTGCGTAGCGCTGCCTTGATTATACAAAGAAAGGATTTGAACGAACCAAAAAAAAGGCTTCTTTTGAGTGCGTATTTGCAGAGAGGTGCCAAAAACAAAAGCAACACAATCAACACTTTTTGCTGCCTACTAAAAAGTGCTCTTCCACATACATACACCGCTGAACGAATCAAGTCCCCCCACCCCCAAAAAAACACAAAGTTGCCTTAGGAAGCCATTGTAAAGCACCGCATGGTGTTATTCATTTGCCAAAGTACAACGGAAATGCACATCTTTTATTCTAATAGTTGAACATGTGTGAGGTTGTAAATTTTCTGGAGGCTTCTTACCGTATCAGACATTTTTGTCTTTAGGAATAGGATCGGCCAACGAGCTGTTAATAATGGAGATTTTGTTTGTGTTGACTGTTATTTATTCCTTTTTGGGACGCAAGGCAGCGCTGGGCCAGACCGGGAGCATAAACGTAGACGTGAAAGCCAAGGTAGAATGTAGAACAAGTGCGACAGTTTGGTTAGCGCGAACAAGATGTAAGTCGACGATTATTGTCCTAATAACAACGGAAAATGTCAAAGTAGGGTAGGAAAGTCTAATAAATAATGTACTTTCTCAAATAGTGCCCACCACTATTTGGAGGAGCAGGCAAAGTACACAAAGGAAAAACTGGGGCCTAGCGCTGCTACCGTTGCAGATTAGGTAAATCCATAACAGCATTTGCGTTGATGACAGTATATTTATAGATTAGGCCGTGCATGACCAAAAATGACTCTCTATTTTACGCTAAATGAATGGGGAGAGTGAGTACGTTTTGCCTGGCAGCCAGTCAAAAGGCTCACTAAAAACACAGCCTTAAACAAAACATTTCAAAAGTCTGCGTGGCGTTATGTCGCCTAGCGATGCCGCACAGCGTTCCCACCAGGCAGCGTACGTGACTTCTTAGCGCTGCGTTACATTATTAGCGTTAGCTCACGAAACATTAACTGCCTTTGCGAATTGACCAGTGTCGCCGAACATTTTATTGCATTGCGCTTGTTAAAGAAATGAGCCGCAAGTCCAAAAAAATACAGCAGCCAGGAGCCCTTTTTTAATGTGTGTAGTTGCAGAAGGGTGCTCAGTCTAAACTCTGTTTTGGCAGGAAACAGCAGCGCTTGGTAGGCCATGGATTGAAATCCAATGCAACAAAATGGACACTCGAGTCGGAAAATGTTCTGAACGTTCTTATTGTATTAGATGGGGGGCCTTCACGTAATAATCTCTGCTCTGAGTACCATGTTGGAATTGGCCAAATGATGACAATTTAGCACTAGCAGCTTGTATCATATTTGCTGAATGTACCATAGGTTTTTCTCTTATACGCAATGACTATGCAAGAAGTATACTGTGTATTTTGGGTTTTGATTTTACTGAGGCTGTTGAAATGATGTACACTTCAAGGAAAACAAATGTGGTACGTTGTTGTTTTATAATAAATTGGGGAAATAAATATCTCTCCTTTTTTATTTGTTTCATACCAATCACTAGAAGTCAGCATGAGTTTGTTCTTCCATGACTCAGCAAATAAAGATTTGTTTTCAACAAAGTTGGAGTTGGCACGGCATGTCCCAAATTAACATTTTAACCCCAAAGGTTGTTAGCATGATAGCTGTGTATTTCCATTCTGATTCCTGTTTGACTCAGTGCAGCTGTGACATTTATGCAAATACGACAGTGGTCATTGAAGCGTAAATCCTCACAGAACAACAAGCTAGTACGTCGTTGTGCGGGGACTTTTAAATCATCCAAGATCTTCCATAAGAATGATGGCTTCAGTAGGCAGCATTTTTCTGATCACCTGCATGACAGGTAAGTCTGATGATCACTTTGTTAAAATGTTTTGAAAGAAAAAAAAAAAGGGTGGCCTTGATTAAATTTGAAGGTCGAACAATCATATATATACATATATATATATATATATATATATATATATATATATATATATATATACATGTATATATATATATATATATATAAAAAAATTTGCAAAATTGTACATTTATTTTCTATTTTCTTTACAATATTGTTTATTCAGCCTTTTGTGACGTGCTGTGGGGAAGTCCCTTGAGCCCCAACAGTATATATGGCAGTGCAGGGCACATTAGTCACTTGATCAATTTCTGAAATATTTGTTGTTTGGGTTGTAAAACATGATTGCATTCCCATCATTTACTTACATTAAATAATTGGATACATCATTGTAAATTCATTATCTGTTTTGAAAGCCAAATGTGGCTCTTGATATTGTCCTACCTTTAATATACTGTGTGGGTGGTTACATTATTTATAGATATTATCTTCAGTGTTATTCTTTAGTATTATTAGTACACTTTTTTTTTCTTTTTTTTTTTTTACACTTCTTTTTTCTTTTTTTTTTTTTTATATATAGCATCTCTGAATTCACGACCTTTTTGCGGATTTATTAATGTTCAGTGTGCCTCCTATGTGTAGTGGTTTGCACGGGGCTGAAGGTAGACCGGCCTTGGCTGAGGGTCCAGCTGTCTCACCGGGCCGTGCTGGAGTGCTGCTACCGGACCGGCGCTGTCAACCACCAAACCACTTGGTTCGTGCACGGCCAGCCCACCAACGGCACCGCCATCCCAGTTCCAGTCTTCATGTCAGACCGAGTGAGCTTGGGCTACAGAACGCATGCTGAGGTCACCTGCGGGACCCTCACCTTTGGTGAGGTGAAGGTGACCGACGTGGGCCTGTACAGATGTTGGTTCAACAACTCTGGCGTCCTCACACCCGGCACCTACCTGCAGGTCTACGGTAAGTAAGCAGAAAACGTGGTCTTCTTTTGGATTTGGGGGTTTTGACAGTATACCTGCTTTCTGTAATGCCCTGGCACCAATGCACCTTTCAGCCTTTTCTGGGAAGCCATTTTGAGACTTTAGTATACCAACTGTTAGCATGTTAGCATTGAAGCCATCTCTGAGTAAGGTGAATTACACACATACACGCACGCACGCACGCACACACACACACACACACACACACACACACACACACACACAAAGCAGTGCTAACCCCTTGTAAGACGCAAATCCTGTTACTCTGCATTGTCGCGTCAGTGTTAGCATCCGTATTTGCTTGTCTTGCTAATCCATATTCTGGTCATTTGCGCAAAGTCTGCACATGTACAAGGCATTCTCACGGTGGAAAATGCAGCTTTTGGTCCTAATCTGATTAGCTGCTGATGTGAAACTACCTGTGGGGGGATTACGCCATAACGTCCCTTACCTAACAGTCCGATTATCCATTCATGCAGTTCATATTGTAGACTTTAGTTTGCCACTCCAAATAGTTCACTTGCGTAATCAACAAATTTGAAGTCCAAGTCTTTTAGCCCGTTTCCCATGACACTGGTGGTGTTTTTGTTCTCATGCCATTTTTCGTGTCGCTGTTCTGACGAAACAGCACCGATACAGAATACGAACATAAGGTTGAGCAGCATTTTCTGGTTTCTTCAAATTCAGCGTTCTCTATGAAATACGCTGACATGAAATAACGGTACAAAGTTGACCCATAGACTAAAAATTTGCCCCATGTGTTTTTGTGTGCATGCAGAGCCGCTGAAGAAAACGATAAACCTCACAGAGAAGACTAAGAACAGCATCCTGATGGCCGAAGGAATCTTACTTCTTCTGTGCCTCCTGGTGCCTTCGGCCTCGCTCTTCTGCAAGGTCGGATTTCTTATGAATTTTCAGCACAACATAACGCAATTCTCAACAGACTAAGCAATTTTGCATTTTTACTAGGGGTGTAACGATTCATCGATACACATTGATTAATCGATATAAGGCTCTACCATTTATTTATTTGCATCGATGCTAAACGTAAACATCGATTTATATCGCCGTGTTTGACCTCGGACATTAGACGCGACTTTATTTTGAAATCCAGTTCATTCTTGCTTGGTTCCTCTTTCCGGGAACAGTGAGCGGCGTGTTGTGTTGTGAGCAGAGCAGGCACGTGAAAGGGGAGTCGACAACTAGTACGCGGCTCCTGGGCTGGTGCTATGATAAAATAAGCACTTTGTATACTACAATACTCTTGTAATTTCCCAAATAAAGAGTTTGCAGTACCTTGTTGATTTTGCGTATGAATTGTTATAAATCAGGAGATTGTTCTATATTTTTTATTTAAAAAAAAAAATATATGTATCGATTGTAGAGCACTATATCGTGATGTATCGTGAATGAATCACAGCAGGGTTTAAGATATCGGCAAATATCGTATCGTGGGTCTTTCTATCGATATGATATCGTATCGTGCCAAAAAACGCGATTTACACCCCTAATTTTTACCCTTTTCCCAGGCCAAGCAACTCCATGAACTGCAGCGGAAGGCAAAGAGGGAAGAGGAGAACATTTATCAGGTGGGGAAAGACAACTAGTGGAAGAGTCATTTGCACTAGTTGTTTTTTGTAGCGTCACTGGTGATGTTAGGTCATTTTCAACAAGCTGAAAAATCCATTTGCAATAAACAATGAATATTTAGCCGCATGTCATATTATACAATAACAGTAAATATTAAGCCACATGTCAACTTAAAGTCTTGGTGCTTTCCAAATATGTAGTATATATATTTGTCAGTATTTGTCAGATTGATGAATACTAGATGTTAACTTTCATCCCCAGGGCCTCAATCTGGATGACTGTGACAAGGCAGCAAACCTCTACCAGGATCTGGTTGCCAACATTCGGGAGGAAATCCAGCTGGAAAACCCATGAATGGAACGGAAGAAACGAAGGGGGGGGGGGGGGCTTATAGGGGCGGGCTATTTTGCAGAGTGGGGTCTTTGTTTCCACTGTGTGTGCAATAAGATTGGTCAATGTATTCATTGCTTTTTGTAGCTAATATGGTGCTTAATCTTCTTTTCTGGTTTGTGTGTATTTTTAACCTTTAAAAGTCAACTTACTTGCCAAGTGCACAGAATTAGCAGGGCACAGGGACTTTAGATCATTCAATGATTCAACAAGTGATTATATCTTGTGAACATTTGAGGGGGTTCTAGGCTTTTTGTTGCTGTTTCCATGAGGTTTTTATTAAATTTGTTTTACAATTTTAAATTTTATTTTAAGATGGTAAATCGGTTTCTCACTTTTTTCTTAATAAATCTCAGTGTTTTCCCCAGTGTTTTTGTATTTCCAATTATTTTGAATAAGGTAATTTTTGTATTAAAGGAATCATGTTTTCCTTGTGTGTATATACGTTTAGTGTTAATATCCATTATGCTCCGTGACACTAGGGACTAGTAGGGGTGTGAATCGCGGGTTTTGTTACGATACGATATCATATCGATACAAAGAAAGACGAGACGATATTTGCCGATATCTTAAACCTTGCTGTGATTCATTCACGATACATCACGATATAGTGCTCTAACATCGATACATATATATATACAATCTCCTGATTTATAACAATTCATACGCAAAATCAACAAGGTACTGCAAACTCTTTATTTAGGAAACTACAAGAGTATTGTAGTATACAAAGTGCTTATTTGCCTGCTCTGCTCACAACACAACACGCCCCTCACTGCTCCCGGAAAGAGGAAGCAAGCAACAATGAACTGGATTTCAATATAAAGTCGCGTCTAATGTCCGAGGTCAAACACGGCGATATAAATCGATGTTTACGTTTAGCATCGATGCCAATAAATCGTAGAGCATTATATCGATTAATCGATGTGTATCGATGAATCGTTACACTCCTACTAGTTACTCTTCCAAATAACGGACTGAGTTTGATTGGCTGCCGCGGTCTCCCATTGGCTAGAGTGAGGACGGCGTGGGCGGAGCCTCGGTGCCCAGCGAGGCTGGTCGGGAGACGATTTGCTCGCTGGAGGCGGCGGTGGAGAGTCCTCAACAAGAACTTGAGAGAATGGCGTCAAGCAAGAAGAGTAGTGGGAGCGGCAGGTTCGACAAAAGTGTCAACGGGCGACGCTCGACCAGACTTAAAGAGGCTCCAGTGGGTGAGTCGATCTTTTTTTGTGTGTGTGTGGTTTTCTAATGACGTCTCCCCCGAGCCCGCCCATACCGCTTACTTCCAGTCCCTCGCGACCTTAGCTTAGCTAACTAGATATTAAGCCGTTAACAGCTTAGCTCCACACATCATAACAAACAGAGTTTGTGATGCTATGAAGGCGTTCCTGTCCTTAGTGAGGGAAACATGCTTCATCGCCTCACTGTCCTCTGCCCCGTCGTGTTTATGACAGCAAGCATTCCCTCAGCCGTCAGAGTTGCGAGGAGTCGGTTTATGTTCACTTTTCAGCGTTTTTCTGTCCCTGCTTTCAGCCGCCGACACTGATGAGACTCGTCTGAGAAGGTACTGTGTATTCAAATAAAAATCCTAGATGTATGTCCCTTTTGTGTTTCTGTATGTTATTAGTCATAGTGACGCTACGTGTGACGTCAGTCCAGACAGGATACGCGTCGTGACACTCAATCAATTTTGCACGCTTGTCTTGATTTGTCTTGAGCACCGTCCGACTACAGAGAAACTCAGCAGGGAGTGGCTCCTTAAGAGGTTTTTCCTCAAACGTGAGTCATTTCTTCCAATGGTTGGAGCACAGCAGGAAGGCCGTAAATGCCCCACGGATGTTCTGCCTGTGCTTGTGTCCCGGATCTTGTGCTTTCCTTACACTCCACCAGTGTGGTGGCAAGGGTCGACTAGACTAGACTAGACTAGAAATAGAACTATAGTATTTATTGAGGGATAAATTTCCAGAACCACTTGCAATATGTGAAAGGCGACGATATAGAGAGATCATAAAGGACTGTGTAAATATCTACATTTTAAATCCACTAATTTGCTTGACCCATCTTTCAAGTTCCAAAACACCCCCACAGTTGACAAATTCATAAACTAGAGTCCTAATATTTACTTTTCTTATTTGATATAGTGTCATGGATATCATCCGAAATATATGCATGTGAGGTGCAGGTATTATTTGAGGTGCAGGTATTATTTCTGTCCACTTGGGGTCGCCAGACAGCAGTATCTGTGCTGTGACTGAACGTGTCTGACTTTGAATGCAGGCTCAGTTTGACAGTGCAGAGGCAGCTGTCTGTTAAGTGGCCAACCCATTAGCCACTCTGCATGTTGAGCGACTCCATGTCGTTTGCGGTAAATGTCACGTTGCGTTGAAAAATACAATATGCCGGATGGGACTGAGTGACAAGTCAAATCTTAACTGGACATGACTCGACTTGACACTTGGCTCTTTGCGCCTTCTTATTATGGGATACTTTAAAAAAAAAAAAAAAAAGCAAATGGCGGGCAAAGAAAAAGTGCACAGCGAGGGGGAGGGGACACAGAGTGCTCGTGACCCCTGTCCCATAAATGCAAACAAGTTCAGCCTGAACAACAGGATGCTTGCAACAATGGTCTGCATGCGCAAATCTCTAACGAGACAATTACATAGCAGAGGTAGCCACATTCTTGATGAGACCCCCCCATGACATGCAAGTCACGACAAAGTCAACAGGCAGCAGAACAACAAAAACAGACTTGCTGCCATTTCTTATATGATTATACTGTGCTAGAAGTTTTATTAGACTCGTTGCCATAGAAACCAGCTTTAATGTGAATGTACCATTTCGGTTTATGCAAGCTCCCAACTGACCAGTTTGCACTTAAACTAAATGCACATTTTTTTAAAAAAAGCAAGACTACATTGTACGTTTTTAAATGTTGGTGAAATCATGATCAGCTCCAGATCAGAAGTGATTTCGCTATTGAGCTGTTGAATGTCACTCAAGTGTTCGGTCTTGACCGTGACTATTGGGGTGTAACGATTCATCGATACACATCGATTAATCGATATAATGCTCTACGATTTATTGGCATCGATGCTAAACGTAAACATCGATTTTATATCGCCATGTTTGACCTCGGACATTAGACGCAACTTTATTTTGAAATCCAGTTCATTGTTGCTTGCTTCCTCTTTTCGGGAGCAGTGCGCGGCGTTGTTGTGTTGTGAGCAGAGCAGGCACGTGAAAGGGGAGTCGACAACTAGTACGCGGCTCCTGGGCTGGTGCTATGGCTAGTGTCCAAAAAGACGAGGGAATTGGCTCCCCTTTAGGCTTCAAGTGATTCTTTGGAAGCACTTTGGATTCCAAAGAAAAGATGGCTCAACGGACAAGACACGTGCAGTTTGTAAATCCTGCCATGCGGTGATCAAATATTCAGGGAGCACAAATCTCGCCGCACATTTAAAGAAAAAACACGACATCAAAGTTCAGTGTTAAAATAAGCACTTTGTACGTATACTACAATACTCTTGTAATTTCCTAAATAAAGAGTTTGCAGTACCTTGTTGATTTTGCGTACGAATTGTTATAAATCAGGATATTGTTCTATATTTTTTATTTAAAAAAAATATATATATATATCGATCGTTCAGCACTATATCGTGATATATCGTGAATGAATCGCAGCAGGCTTTAAGATATCGGCAAATATTGTATCGTAGTTCTTTGTATCGATATGATATCGTGACAAAACGCGCGATTTACACCCCTAGTGACTATATGTGTTGAAATGTTGGGCGAAATCATGATCAGCTCCAGATCAGAAGTGATGTCGCTATTGAGCTGTTGAGCGGAACTCAAGTGTCAACATTTGTACAGACTTGGCACAATTTGCTTTTGCTCTTTTGCCTGATAACTTATGTGAAACAAAACAGCTTGTGAAATCAATTTCGAGAGCGGTGATTCCATTTTTAAGGTCCGGCACATTCAGTTTTACTTGGCTCTGTTGTCAGGAGACCTTTGAAAGGGCTTGCGTTTAACCAACGAAGGTTGGCAACCTATTATCAAACCAAATGTCACCTTTGTTTTGGCTGGCTTCTGCTCTGTACTACACAACCCCCCCCCAACACACACACACACACACCATCGGGGTGCAACAAATGACAAAGAAACTGTGCTAGCTTCACCTCAGTTGTAAGAAACATAAGCGGACATACGTGTCAGATTTCCTTTGTCAAGTTTACAAATCGAATGGATTATCCGTCCGCTTTTATAGACTTTTTAAATCTAAAAGTAATGTTTACATACAGCTGCCATTCACATATGTGTATTATTAATATTGTATTTTCATGAACTAATTTTATTTCATTGAATTATCAAATAACATTTTGATAAATTATGATTGATATTGTGGCAGGAGCTACATGTTGGTGGCCAACAATTCCAGAAGTGAGAACAGAGGGCACGATGCACGCAATAACAGACTGGGAATGTTTTATTGCCTGGACTTGTCATGGTGCCCGGGGGGGCTGTAGTCACACAGTCAAAGAGCCAATGGGCAAAAGAGTCGTCACACGCAGGCACTGAAGCACCGCCCCACTTGTCTGCAGCAGCGCCTTTTAAAGCCGAGCGGCGAGTCAAGTATGCTCAATCTGGGAAGCTTCCGGCAACATTTCCAACTCGAGGAAACTAACGAGACGGCAAGAGTCAAATCGGAAAACTGTCTCTTTGCTCTGGGCCACCTTCCTTCCCTTCCTCCATTTTCCCGTCTTTCCATGTCACTCACTCACTCAGTCTTTCTTTTCCACCATGCTCACAAGAGAGGATACAGACAAGGACAGAAGCTTGAACACAGATGCCGGTAAATTATGTCATTTTGTTTTGTGTGCTTCACTAACAGTCATGAAACTGCTTGAGTGTCGAGTTGCTCCATGTGGTTAGCCAAAGACACCAGTATCTGTAAATACCAAACGTTTGGTAACTGGCAGGGCTGTGGACTCGGTCGGATTTTTGCACCGAGTCCGAGTCCGGCCTCTTGACCATGAGTCCGGCTGTCCATTTTTTCTGTTAATTCATGTGACTGCTTAGTCTTTATTCAAGGCTAATTTAGACCAAAATCTAAATAATTACAACAGTTTTGTGATGGCTTTGTCTTTATTAAACATATAATCTTCATGTTTTTATTGAAAACAACATAGTTGACACCGTACGACGCCGTACGACATCGGTTTTTCGCTATAATTCGGTATAATTCGAGGTAGTCCACCCTCACCCAAAGTTAAGGTTTCATGGGAATATTATTGTCATAATTGCCTGGACCATATATGATAATTGTTTAATGGTAGTTATTGATAGATCTTGAAGATGTCAAGTTATAGGTGCATATAGCACATTCATTGTAAGAGGGGAAGAGATGTTGTGTATTTTGGGCTAACTCAAATTCCGTAGTAGAAAAACCCCAAAGGTGGGATGGGATCTGTGGTTTACATATGGAGATCGGCATGTTTATTGCCAATACTTTGCTGGGCTGAGGTGCGTCCGGCGCACTTTTCGAGCACTTGACAGTTTGAATCAAGCCCCAAAGGCAGAGGGCTCGATGGAACTCTTGCAATTGACATCATCGGATTGTGCGGCAGAGCCGTTGATGCGCCTGACCTACTCTGGTCAGCGGGGGAGTTGGATGCATTCGGGCTCTGAGTGGGTTGATTTGGAAATGTGCTTTGTGGGCTAATGGCTTTGACTTCTTCACTGTGGCACTGACATCCTGTATTGAAGATTCTCCACTCCGGTCCCCCCTGAAACCAACGGACTATTTTTGTTCCTCTACGCATAATGTGTGCATTTACACTCGTTCTTTAGTGCAGCCGCAGTCTCAAATTCCTTCCCTGGATTCTGCTGAGTCGTGATATTTGCACAAAGAGGTGCTTGGAAGGGAATCGTTGAGACACTGAGCAAAAAGTTTGAACAGAAGACTGAAAGGACTTAGAGGAGCAGGTTTAATGTTTGCCATCGTCCTGACTGTTTTCCATGTGAAAATGACCAATAAAAGGGTTGAAGCACTATCCAGAAATATATTCTCCCCCCCCCCCCCCTTTGCCAAAATAGCCTGAAGTTGAATATAAATGCTGCAAAATGTGTCTCTGTCAAAATGTCATCATTTGCGTCTTTCCACAGCAACTCCATTTTATTACACTTAGCAAAGCAGGAGCTGACCCAACCGCGTCCAATCCTGCGACTAATCGACAAGGCCGAAGAACCGCTTAACATTTAAGCGCCCGTAGGGCCCTGACTGCCCTCGATCCCTATTGGAACATTTGGGGCGTCATCGCCGCCTACGCTTGCACAAGAAGGCCTTTCTGCTGACGGCTAAGGATAACCGTTTTCCTCGTGGCGGGTGCCTCGGAGGAGATCGTATGTGCAATATCAAATTATCAAAATATATTTTGATATCTTCATCAAATCGTTTGGGTTGAAATAATTAAATTAAATGCTGTGCTGTTTCTTCCGCTAATTGCGAGGTCGTCTGATGGCCAAGCTTGTGGCATCAAATTAGACCCTGTGCAAGCATTATACAAGTACTAGTTTACCATTAGGCTGCAAATATTTTTCACGGGGGCGATATTTGCTACCAGTAGTCACAAGCCGCGGATCACCCCATTTACAGAGTTGTGAAAAGCGAACAGCGGCAGCCGCGTCCGTTGCCGCGTTGTCAGCAGAAACGTGGCAAACACTCTGGGACTCTTATTAATTTGTGCTTGTTTTCACGTTTCGCGTATCAATGATCGGCATTTGTCTTTGATGGCCAGGTCATCAATAACGAGTGTGGTTTTACCTGGTGAGTGAATGACAGCTTTAGCTTTTGGCTACATAGGCTGACTAATCCAAATTGGAGGAGGAAGTTCATGTTGGGCCTGTGACAAGATCTCGTGTAGGACTTGAAACAAAATGTCATCCCAGGAGCGGATTCTTGAATGAGCATCTCGAATGGTTTTGTTTGCCACCAGCACACATTTTTGCATCGAACATCTGCCGGTGCTCATGTGGCGGGCATTGTGTCTTTGCCTCTCACAGTGATGGACACCACAGCAGTTTTTGCGGCCCTATACAACGTGTGCGAGGAGAACGCCGCCTTCTTCTCGGGCGGGGTCAAAGGCCCGCAAAGCGACGCGGCCCGCCGGCTGGTGGACACCATGAAGCTGATCCAGGAGCACGCCCGCACCCTGGAGCCTGTCATCTCCGGCTTTGCCGCCATCTACCACCATTTTGACTTTGACCCCCACATACCAGCCAACGGCTATCGATCTCTCGTCAAGGTAGGCCCCCCTCAAATCATCATTCCACTCGATAAAATGGCAGCTCACTTTCATCATCCTTCACGCCAAAATAACTATCTGGAAATGGGAGATCTATTCCCGAATAATGAGCCAAAAGTTTGCGTGCCAACATCCTGACAGAGTTGATACACGCCTCCTCGCCCCTGCATACATCCCTGAAAAAACAATTTCAAAGTGAGATGAATCTAAAAGCCGTTAGCCAATTAATTTGAGGGAGCCTCCAGTTTACTAACCCGTTGAAGAATTGCTCAGCAGACCCCGCTTGGCAGGACACGAGTTTGTTTCAAGGTCAGCTCGTTTGTTCCCTAAATTGATTTTGTCTTGCAAATGGAGTGAGAACAACTCCTGGGTGGACGCACACTATTTTATCTCCCACAGTTATTGATTGAGCACAGTGACCTTCAGAAGAGACCTACAGGCGAGCGGCGGGCACATGAATGCCTCCCTCTGTGTACTGCCGTCGAGCCCTCGTGTTCCGACAACGGCCCTGACTAATATGTTCATCGTAACCCCCCCCTGCGCAAGTGTCGCAAATTCAAACGTATCGTGCTAAGTCTCTCAATGATCAGTCTTTGATGTGTGTGTCTGTGTCTTTTTTTTTGTAGTTGGACTCAAATTTGTGCCACACCGATGACCGCAGACCTTAGGGCTTGCAAATTTTGCAACTGAAGCGACCATCTGTTCCAAAAATACTTACAAAACTAAAAGAGTTTGTGCTGTTCCCCACTGGCAACATTATGAGAACTTAATTCACACTTGAGGCAATTTCATTTTAATATTCCGAATGCTCCTCCAAGTGGATGAGAAGTGAACCATTCTGAAATGGACTGTAAAGTGTTTGCGTCCTGCTTTGCTGCTGTTCTTTTCACAGCAGCGCTCGTAAGCTGAAATCTTCCTCCTGGCGTTGGCAGGTGGTCCGTTGCTGCCTCCTCCACATCATCCACAAGGGGCGCTACATCAGCAGCAACCGGCGCAGCATCTTCTTCCGTGTGGCCCACAACACGGGAGAGATGGAGGCCTACTGCAACGCGCTGTGCCAGCTGCGGGCGTTGCTTTACCTGGCCCGCCGCATGCTGCACGACAATGGCCACGGCGACCTCTTCTTCCATGACGAGAGCGGCCTCAGCGAGAGCTTCGTGCACGAATACAGCTCCATGCACAAGGGGTGCTTCTATGGCCGCTGCCTGGGCTTTCAGGTGCCGTCCTCATTGAAGGCGTGGGGAGGAACAGATTAATTTTGATAAACATAAAAAACATTTACATTATGAGATGAACCGTTAGCCATTGCTTACCGTAGGCATAAAAAGAAGGATTACAGAGGAAGTCATTCAAAGAAAATTCAACATTTGTTTTGCTTTCAAATTGACTCCCATCTTTGTTAGATAGTGTGCTGCTAGTGGTCGGCAGTGGAATTACACCCCTACTGGCACATGTTTGGGAAAATTCAAATAGTTTAACCAAGTGTTGCGTAAGATGTCATCTGTTGTTTTGTTTTTTTTTTGCTTGAGGAACGCGACGTGACTATGGCATTCAAGGTCCCGATTTTCTGCTTTTGCCCCACCAGTTCACCCCGGCTATCCGTCCGTCCCTACAGACCATCGCCATCGGCCTCGTGGCCTTTGGAGAGAACTACAAGCGCAATCAGTCTGGAATAGGTCAGCACCGTTCTCATTGTCATTCAAGGGTTGTTCTCGCCTCGCCGCTTCCACCCTCTACCCTTCTCCCTCACCTCCCCCCTCTCTCGCATCTTTTCGTGCCACGTATGTGTTGCATGCTCTTTCATCCTTCCGGAATCTCCGACGGTCGCCTGCAGTTCTCTCCGCATTTTAGAACCTTGTAAAAGTCTTGTAAACACCAGAAGAGCCTTGGGTAGATATTGATATGTACAACGTGAACGCTGAGAGCACTTTGCACTGGCTAGCTGAGAATTCACTCCCCCTTGAAATGCTGCATTTGCTGAAATGCCTTCAAATGCCATTGGCAAAAGTGGCATGGTTGGGGGCTCTGGTTCGTGTTGGTGCCTCATGGAGCAGCTGCCTAAGATAGGACAGCGCACAGCAAATGTGCTTTTTCATTTCATTTCTTTGATAGTGTGTTTGGACACACGGAACGAGAAATATAACGAGAAGCCACTGTATAACCAAACGACAGTTAAACTATTAATTTTGTACGCCTTTTTTCACGGAGTTTATATGTCTGGCTGCAATTCAACTCGCTCTTTTTTTGTGCTCTCTGTTGTGCCCCAGTGGAGGCAGGGGGTATTGTTAGGGTGGTGCTCACTCTAACTTATTTTGCAAGAACCACACTGGAGACAAGTTTCAGACACCTGCAGGTGGAGAGTTCATTCGTCGCTGTGCTTACAGCGATGGTCGAATGAGATCTGACTCAGGCCTCATCAGGTGCATATTTATTGAGAGAAACAGAGTGGGGTTGAAAGTGGGGGTGTGGGAAGACAGGATGGGGTGAAGCCCCTGGCCTGCCGATTAAAGCATAGCAGGGGGTCTTTTACGACGACGTGTAAACAAAGCAACTTTGATTGCTTCCTTTGCAGCTAGTTAAATCAGTTGAAAAGATCTTAGCACTTTGTTCTACTACTTTTGTTAAGACAGGACAAGCTAGGTAAATTATTACAGGTTACATTCCAACATAATCATACCATGAAGATATTCTGTAAACCCTAACAGGTATTGCACCATATAGTGAGTAAATGTGAACGGAGTCCTCTCAGAAAAAAAAAAACCTTGAACGCGCCAGTAGTGCTCGTCCATCAAGTATAGTTGCAGGAGTCGAGTCGACGTAAAACATGGACGGATCTGAGAGGCTTCTGCAACTATTCTTTGACTTTTAATAATTTTCACTCCCTGCAACACAAGTGTACTTGTTGCTCCCATCCTTTCTTTCCCCCCTTTGATTACTTTCACTGCCCGGCCGCCGCGCAAATTGCACCGGTGTCGTTTTACATGGGCCGTCCTGGTCTTTTGCCCCAGGTGTGGTGGCCAGCTCCATTTTCACGTCGGGCAAGTACGTCATCGACCCCGAGTTGAGGGGGGCCGAGTTTGAGCGCATCACCCAGAATCTCGACATCCATTTCTGGAAGACCTACTGGAACGTCACAGAGACTGAACTGCTATCGGTAAGTGGAGGCGGAAGCCCCCCACGCCCAAATTTCAAAATATGGTAAAATTCACAAATCCGGCCCTACTTCAATACTTGGCAAATTCAAGACTGGCTGCATGTTGAGACTATCAAAGAGGAGTTCACTTCATTTATACCTGTAGCTGGCTAAGTGACGACATGTTTGTCTTCAATACTTGTGTGCCTGTTGGGAGACGTCCCGCTATCATTATGCCTTGGTGCCCACGATGATAATAGAGGCGAATTCAATTTATTCTGCGCCATTTATGATTTATTCATGAGGTTTCTCTTTCCCTCCAGTGAACTCACTGTGTAACGCACAATCGCCTTTTCTCAATATGCACTCCTCCTCCCGCCGCCTTGCAGAGTCTGGTCAGTATGACGTCCGTGACGGTCAAGGTGAACCGAGCGCTTTCCGTGCCTTCCATGCCCTTCGACCTTCCGCTGGCAGCCAATCCGCGAGCCTCAGTGACCATACCGCAGCCCTCGGCACACATTGGCACCAACCCTGTCCAGATGAGGCTCATCTCCTACGAGCTGCGGGAAGGACAGGTACCTGTCGTGGCGATGGGCGGACTTCACACTGTCATTTGACTTTAACAAGGCTGCTTTTGCACCGCATGCATAAAAAATTGCATTGGTATTTTTTGTGTGGCGGCTCAGTGGCGCACTGGTTAGCACGACCACCTCACAGTTAGGAGAGTGCTGGTTCGATTCCACCTCCGACCCTCCCTGTGTGGAGTTTGCATGTTCTCCCCATGCCCGCGTGGGTTTTCTCCGGGCACTCCGGTTTCCTCCCACATTCCAAAAACATGCTTGGTAGGCTGATTGAGCACTCCAAATTGCCCTTAGGTGCGAGTGCAGTTGTTGTTCGTCTCTGTGTGCCCTGTGATTGGCTGACAACCAATTCAGGGTGTCCACCGCCTACTGCCCGATGACTGCTGGGATAGGCTCCAGCACGCCCGCGAATCCCGTGGAGATAAAGCGGGACAGAAAATGGATGGATGGATGGATATTTTTGGTGTAATTCCACCACCGACCACTAAATACCAGCACACTCTATTGCGCTGCCCTCAACTGAAGTCCCGAAACATTGTTTTACACTTGTGTTCTCTCGCTCCAGGACAGCGAGAGCCTGCTCTCGCTCACCCGCTCTGATGCGGGCGCCATCTCACTCTCACTGGGGATGAAGGCCAAGCGGCTGCCGCCGTCCTCCTGCCTCCTCATCCACTTCCATGGCGGAGGCTTTGTGGCTCAGACCTCCAAATCCCATGAGGTACAATTACCAAATACAAATATAATTTTTCTTACCGAGCCAGCAAAGGCAAACATGAGCAATGTCGCTGCTTGTTCCTCCTCTGAGGTGTGAAAGGAACCAAATTGACGAGGTCGACAGGCGCAGGGACAAAGTGATGGGTTGTGGCATCATAAAAATGTGCACACCCTCTTCGAACCGGGGTGAGGGTCTGTTTCAGAGCAGTTGCCGGTCATATCACATGTCCTCCCCGTAATGTTGCTCGGACGGCAGTCGCAGCACCTGCACTAGTCCAGATAGGCCAGATGCTCTGCTCATGTTTGCTCCCTCATGCTGACTGCCATTGAAAATGCATGAATTGCGCTCACTCGCTGCGCCCTTTGTGCAGCGCTAAAGAGCAGATGTGTGTTTGAGAATTTTGTTCTTGGCTGCCAGAACGTGTGTGCACCACAAGGCTTTCTGGAGTCATGTAAAATTAACTAACCTCGCACGCGCACACACACATACACACGCACACACAATTCCTTATCGCCTGTCGAGTCGACCATTTGTTTTGTTCCCTTGCAGTTCGTGAATGATGAGCTGGCCTGACTGGCAGAGCTGCACATAATCTCTGACACTCGCTTCAGCAGTGACAGTTCGGACACACGCACTAGACACTATTGTACCCGAGCAGCCTCTCAAGAGATCCAGTGCAAGAGCTGTGTTTTTTACAAGATAGGATCGCGCAAATATGGTTAACTCTGTCCAAGAAAAGTAAGTTCACGAAACAGACCAAGTCGTTGTTTGGGAAGAAAAGAGGATTGTTATTACCAGGTGGTAAAGTCGCATACAACGGAAGGAGCAGCACAACGTCCATTGAATTTGAAACAAAAAAATACAAGAAAAACGGTTTTACTTCCTCATCACGGTACGCTTGTGTAAAATATAACACGAGAGACATTTTTAATTCTTTAGGTGGGGGAGCTAGAATGGTTTTATGGAATTTCCATTGAGAAGTACCATTTCAGATAAGTATTGAAATATTTCTTATTAGACAAAAGGAAAAAAAACTCCACATACAAGGTAAACGTAAATTGCATAGGTACGCATCAAAAGAGAGGATGATCGTAACGGCAAATTTGTGACGATTGTCCCGTTCACGCTTTCCTTTGCTGGCTGCACGGGCTCACTTGAGCGCACTACGATTAATTATTTTGACAGCAGAACTCTCAAGGTGTCACCGCTGAGTTTCTGGAAGTGCTGAGTCATCACAGTCCGCTTCCATGACATGCAAAACTTGGAGAGAGAACTTTTGAGCTCGTCGTTAATCTTGCGGCAGCTCTTCACGCCGTTCCCTTTTGCGTTCTCATCAAATGAGGACGTCTTTTGTTGGTGACCGCACTGTGTAGCTCCTCTGTCTAGACAATAAAGCCGGAAAGCAGACACTCCACATCGCAGACACCGATAAAGTTTTATGCCCCCCTCCTCTTGTCTTAGCCCTCTTATCTTCCTCTATGCTTTTTTGTGCCAGCTGTTGTTTCTCGTGGCTTCATCCGCACATCTAACGTTCCCTTTGGCTCTTTTTGTGCAGCCCTACCTGAAGAGCTGGTCTCAGGACTTGGGCGTCCCCATTCTGTCAGTGGACTACTCCCTGGCCCCTGAAGCCCCTTTTCCGCGGGCCTTGGAGGAGTGCTTCTTTGCGTACTGCTGGGCTTTGCGGAACCACCAGCTGCTCGGTATGTGCAGTACTCTCCCCGCATTCCTGTTTTTCCCAACCTCCCTCAGACTAAAGGATCTCATAACGGATTTAAAATAAAGTGTTCATGATCTGCCCCTTTCCCTGCCAGGCTGGACCGGCGAGAAAGTCTGCCTCGCG
Source organism: Syngnathus typhle (assembly GCF_033458585.1). Classification (NCBI taxonomy): domain Eukaryota; kingdom Metazoa; phylum Chordata; class Actinopteri; order Syngnathiformes; family Syngnathidae; genus Syngnathus; species Syngnathus typhle. The sequence continues at coordinate 12,820,165 of NC_083747.1, read as the reverse complement.
GGCGACAGCGCTGGGGGCAACCTGTGCGTGACCACGTCGATGCGGGCAGCCACCTACGGTGTGCGCATGCCAGACGGCCTGGTGGCCACCTACCCAGCCTTGCTACTCACTGCCTACGCCTCGCCGTCCCGGCTCCTCAGCCTCATGGACCCCATGGTGCCACTCAGCGTGCTCTCCAGGTGTGTCAGCGCCTACACAGGTGCGTGGCCGCCGTCCTCCCGCACGCTTTGCTTTTCACATGACTCAACGCGCAGTCAGGTACACCGAGTCCCAGCTTCCACGTAGAATGTTCAACATAAACGTCAGCATTCATTTTAAAGCACAGATTATTTTTAGATTTAATGCTCACAAAGGAAATTCACTTGCCCTCACAGATGTGAATGAAACTCTTTAGAAAGTGATTATTTTCTTAAGTAATTTCTTCCCTTGCAGGAGTCATTCCTGTAAAGCCCGCCACTTCTCGCTATTTGCATACATATATATTACTTTGCGACTCTTCTCATTGTGGCGTGTAAATAATCGGCACTCGCAATAACATTTTGTCTGACAGGTGGAGGGGGCTGTGGTAATTAATCCTATATATATTGTCTAGCGTTTGGTTGCCATCAATAACTATTATTTGTTTTTATTCCCTCTTGGCTGAAATTGTCTCGAATCATCACATTTGTTTCTTTTTTCTTTTATGACCTTCCCTCGATCCGTAATTGAAGCTTCTGCCCCACTCCAGGTAATGAGCCGCAGACAGAAAAGCAGGTGGAGAAGCTGAGCACACTCACCACGGTGAGGAGGGACACGGCGCTGCTGCTCCGAGACTTCCGGCAGGGCGCGTCCAACTGGATCCACTCTCTCCTGGACTCCAACACAGGCGCCGACTCGCAACCGCTAGCCGCTGGTAAGCAGGGATTTGGTCACCGGGGGGAGATTTACTGTTGAGAAAATGGGCGAACGGAAAGGGTAGCATACATAAAGTTGATTTTAGTCACCAGTAAACGACAATAGGCAGATTTTGGGCTGCCAATATGCGCAAGTCAAAAAATAAAAATAATTATCGCCATCTATGTACACGCGCACATATATTGTGCTGGCCTTTTTGTGTTGCAGCTGATTACATTTGGCTATTTAAGAGGTAACGGTAGCCCGTATTTTTAATTCATATGATTATCTGGACCACTTATGGCCTCCCTGTTGTTTTCCACGCTTGTAAATCCATTCATATCAATTCAGCTCACTGCAACACAAGGCCTTCTACAGTAATTGTTCATTACCGCCGCCATAAATTACCCCCACGATGGCCTAACTAGCCGACGCAGTGGATTCCAAACTCAAAGCGCCGGCAGTTGAATTTGTCTTTTTGCGCCTCCAGACACGGTGAGGACGAGCGTGTCGGAGACGTCCATCTCCTCGCCTCACGTGGACCCGCCGGTGCCGTCGAAGCCGGACGACTCCCCGGCCAGGAAGTTATCCGCAAAGAGCCAGACATGCCAAGACCTCAGAGCTCATAATTCTGCCTCCCTCTGCGCCCCGCCGCTTGTGTCTGAGCGCACTGTAGGTCACAACAAGATTTGTTTTGTTTTTACCTTCTGCTTTTCTCTGAAATGAGGCCGTTGCTCAACCTTGAAAAGTGCTGCAAGTTTTATTTTATTTTTTTCAACAGGCATCCTTGTCTGTGTTGATCTGCTTAACAAACAAGAACTACTTTTGAACAGTCAAACGTCATAACATTCTGCCTTTTGTTATAAAATATTTTGACTTTTTTCCGGCTTTATTTTTTTTTAATCCTTATAGCGTGTATTGCAATGTTTTGTTTTTTTTGCATTTCTTAATATCAACTCTAAAGCCATGTCACATTTTCCTGCCCTGTCTTCCACAGCCTGAAGAAGTCCACTTCTCCATCTCATCGGACACTCACTCATCTGTGCACAATGACCTGTCTTTGGTGGCCATACCGCCCCCCGATGGCAAGAAGGGCTCTGAGTTTCCAGTGGGCTTTGAGCCACTGCGCTCGGAGCAGCTGTCTGAAATGAAGCTGCTCAGTTCGCCGATAGCCAAGGACCCCTTCTGTTCTCCCCTTCTGGCCCCAGACAGCATGCTGAAGGCTCTGCCGCCCGTGCACATCGTGGTAAGCACCGGAGAGTGTTGCATGATTTGTGGTCACTGTCTGTGCTGCCATGGTGCTTCATGAAGATTTATAAATCTAAACTCAAAACACATATAGAGCAGCAAATCTTTTTGAAAGGGGTTTGACTGGTAGCCGACGACATAAGCTCCTCTGCAGATTGTGTTTGTGATTTTCAAAATGACACCAGTGAGTCAGCGCAATGGTAAATATGGCCGGCACAAAGAAGAGCTTGTCACTTGGCTTCCTTCCTTCTGCTCATCATTTCATTAAGATGCCCCACACGTGTATCTGCTTGGCTTTCCTCAGGCGTGCGCCCTGGACCCCATGCTGGACGACTCGGTGATGTTCGCCAAGCGCCTGCGGGCCGTCGGGCAGCCTGTCACCATGTGCGTGGTGGACGACCTCCCCCACGGGTTCTTGAGTCTGTCGCAGCTCTCCCAGGAGACCAAGGAGGCGGCCGGCATCTGCGCTGAGCGCATCCGCGCCGTCTTCGCGCAGAAAGAGATGCCGCCGCCCGAGCCGCGCAAGCATCGCAAGCTGGAACGAACCGATAGGGGTGGCGCCGCCCTGTTTGTCCAAGGTGAGCCAGGCTCGGGGCTCGGGGCTAAAATGGCCGAAGGAGACAGCTTTGTCACAATCACACAAAGTGATGTGGAGGGCGTCGGAGCTTAGCAAAGACGCATTTGGGCAAGCACAATGAGGAAGTAAGCTTCCCTCTCCTTTTCATTACTTGACGGGATGGCCGTTTCGCATCCGTTATACGGCAGGTGCCACACACTTTCAAGGAAAGAAATTTAAGATCACAACCCCGATCAGTTGGACATGGATCAATCCTGTCTGGGCGCATCAGATAAGACGCTCCTTCGCCGTATCATTGCGATCCAAACGGCCCCTGCTGTCCCTCGGCAGAATGTCTCAGCGCACGCTTAAGAGCACCACATTATGCTCTCCATTACGCCGTCAATACGGCTCGCTTTGTTGACGCTAGCGCTGTTGACTTGTAGCCCAAATCCAAAGAAGAGACCCTAAACAAATGGCGCACTGCACATTTCTTTCCTGGTGGACTTATTTTTTTATTTTATTTTTTATTTTCTAAACAATCATTTGCTGTCATGTCCTCGGCCGTTCTTGTTCTGTTTCCACCCATATCCGCTGATGTAGCGTTGTGTAGCATTGAACTGTAATTCTGTGCCCTTGAGTCCGCCATGTCAGCGTGCTCGATGCTTGTTGAGGAATAGTTGCTGTGGACAGTTTTTTTTTCTGCAAATAATGGGCAGAATCTCCAAATGGCTTCACCGACAGCCATTTTACACAAATAATTTGCTCCTTATGAGACTGTTTGGGTTCGATTTATCGCTGTGAACATATGCTGGAATATCTCTGTCCTTTCAACATGACGCTGTTGCTCCACAGAGCGTCGCAACCTGTTGTTTAATTCTTATTCTACAAACACAGTATTCATTAGAGTCCCGTGTTGTGACAAGTGCCAGCACTTGCGATGCATCCTTGCTTTCAAAATTTTTGGGTTTAGTTCGCCGTTAAAGCCTTGAGGACCACTTTGTATTTTCCAAAATCCTCCCCCGAGCGGGATTATGCAGCAGCAGAGTCGGGCGGGTGGATTAGCCCCGTCTTTCTCGCCACATTTTTGCTGTCAGACGGATGAAGAAAAGCCATAAGACGGCCGAGCACCACTTTGCGCTCTCTGCACTTTTGCTCTCGTTTGTATGGTTGTGTTCTTGTTTTCCTGTTTTCGCCGATGCGTAAAAGACGGCATCAAGTGCAAGCAACCACAAAGCCCAACTGACACTTTGAGCATCTGCTGATTGTCTTTTTGTCCAAATCTTTTTTACTGTCCAAATATTCTGGACTGTTGCTGTCAATGTGATGCTGCTGCTCCACAGACCGCTGCAGCCTGTCGTCACGGTGACATGCTGCCTCACTCAGTGTTCTGTTGTTGAAATTTTTTCAACATTGGTCTGTCAAACTAGTTAAAAAAAAAAAAACTAAACGTAGTCACCAATAACTTTGATTAAGGATCAGTAAACACGTGTCAGAGTTTTTATTCCAAAAATACTTACAGCAAGATTACCTTTACCTTGGTGGCACACTCTTTCTCGAAAAACAGAGCATGCCGTTATTGCCATTCATATCCGGTCACAGGATTTAAATTTCGGTCATTTGCGTGTTGATTGAGCTTAAAATTCAGAACCAAAGACTGTATACTACAATGCTGAGACCATATATATTGTTCATCAGTTCTCTTGTCAAAACAGCTGCTAGTTGACTTGATTTACTTTGAATAGGATCATGCTGTAAAGATGTTAATGAGCTGTAGTTAAAACAAGCCACAGACTGGAAACAACGCCGCATCTCCTCAAGGAAAACACCACAAGTGCAAACCTGTGAATTGAAATGAGAAGTCGAATGTATTTTTATCCTTGTTACGACTCGTGTATATATTTTTATGTAAAGAGCTGTTTCTCAAATGGGATTGCTTGAAATTGTAGAATTGCAGGTTCTAAATCTTAGACTATAATGTGTTTTTATAGGTGATTAAATACATAAATGTGCTATATATTTTGCATATTTTTATGTAAAAACAAATCAAAAGTTTGGAATTATATTTAGACTTGAACAATGAAGGCACTACAACGCTCTGAAATGATTACAACACAAGATCTTGCCAATAAAGAACCAACTGTTACTCCACTTTGTTTTCCTTGCTCAACGACGGACATCTTCAACAAAATCTAACATGATGTAACCATTTTTCTTTTTCAACCGAATCCCCCCCAAAAATGAGTAGCAATTTCCTACCCCATTTTCATCTGTGAATAATAAAATTGTGGGAACGTATGCTGCATCGAAAAGAAGCGCATGCGCACGCGTACGCTTCCATCCATCTTGAGCAGCCAGAGGGGAAGGTGTCGCGTGAACGCGCCCCCCGCCCCTTTCTTGCCTCCATGCGCGCCCCGGTTCCCGACTCCAACTCGGCGTGAGCCCCGGGCACAGACTAGCCTCGGCGGGGGAGCGAGAACGATGGAGGAGCGGCTCGGAGGGAGACTCCTGTGGCTGGCCGCGTTGTCCGGCGTCTTCTGCATGGACATGGTACTCGGGAAATATGTCAAAGGCGTCGTGGACACCAAGGAGGTGAGTGACGCGTCTGCTTTTCATTTTTCTGCGTGCACGACGTGCCCCCACATTCCGCTATTCTCCGTCAAGTTGTTTGCCTGTGCCGCCATTTACTAGCAACACCTTCGCCTGTCGTCTGTCTGTTCGTTTTGTCCCAGCCCAGGTGGCCTTTGAATCGTTTTTTTACAATCACCACCACCACCACCCCTGTCCGCCGTGGGGCGACGACACCGGTTACAGGTGTCCGTCACGTGACTGTTGCGGTGCGAGTTTTGATGTTCTTGGGTCGGTTCGGTGGCTCAGGCATTGCGGGGCGCCAGGTTCGACACCTCTCGCTGGGGTGGACTTAATGAGCGATGGATGGGATTGTGCACAGGTGTCTGCCACTTCGTCCCCGTTTTCGCCGTCGAATGCAATGCAATGCAGTGCAGTGAGAGACGCAGACCTCCGCCAAGGCCACCGTTAGCAACCGACTGCACATGACATAATTTGGACTTTATGCAGCGAAGAAGGAGACTGTCTATTTGTGCACTAACCCTTGCCCCATTATTGCCCAAAGTGGCATCCGCATGACCGAAAAGTAGCTATCCTACAAGTAAACATACCCTAAGCAAAAATAACTTACTCCAAGTTTTAAAAATGAGAACCATACATTCTATTGTCTAAAATGACAGCTCTACTTGTACAAGTAAAATTGTTCCCCATTTAAATCCTAATGAATTAAACGCGCCTCTTATGTAAATGTGAACAGGTGGCTACGACCGGTCGCCCAATTGCACAGCCCCTCCATGCAATGCGATTCAGTCAATTAGAGCGCCAGGCCTCTGCCAAGGCTTTCAACTGTAGCCGCTTTCTGCGTAATTGCACAATTGTATGCAAAATGTCCAATGCCCTCCACTCCAATAGACGCTCTACCCCCATAAATTGCCAGAGGGGGCATCCGCTACGAGAAAATAAAATAACTCTTATGCAGTAAGACATGTTTCTGACCTTTTCCCAGTAATTAATTAATAGATGACACATGTCATATAGAGGCCTAATTTTTACCCTGAGCAAGAAAAAAAATCAATTATTGCATTTAGTTGATTATTATAAATGTCTTACTGATAACTGTGTGCGGTTCACTTCAACAACCAAACAAAAAGCTTCTCGGTGTAATGATGAAATGATGATTTTCTGTTATTTCATTTGTCATTGGATGCTTGGATGCCACAAATAGATATTTTGGTGCTGACTCTTTTTTAAATGTACACATGACAATGATATTTGATCTATCACCTTATCATAAATGAATCACTTGTGCAGTTCGCTTGAATAAATAGACATTTGGACATTTAGAATGCACAGTGTATTTTACAATGAGCTATTCATGAACACTTCTCGTGTCTTGCCAGCGTTTGACGTCAACGCAGAGAAATAAAAAAACGCGTATGTGTGAGTAGCTGCCCCAAGGTCACGGGCGGTCGCAACATCGCCATCCCTCGATGACGACTGTCGCGGTCACGTGACTTTGTCCACACCGGGAATAGAGACGGACTCAAAGTCAATCCAAAGGCATCGCAACGGCCGATTGGGCTTTAGCCGGCCGGGCCTGGTCGATGCTGACAATCAGCCTAAGTGGCTGGTGTCATGCGCTGAAACGTCCCTCTGGAGCAACGGGAGCGAAGGTGAAGGTCGGGGGAAGACGCGACAGGGAACATCTTGGCAGCCAGACGGGATCGAAATTTTGCAGAGCACTGACAACACACCAGTCTGCCGTCAACAGATTTGAAGGAGACATTCAGCCATTTGCTACCTAGGGCTTGGACTCTGTGCGTGAATGAGTGTGTGGATAAAAACAAACTATTCTGCTCCTAAAGCTAAATCCATGCTAACTCTAATGAAGACTCCAAAAGTGTTCAAGTCGTGATTACCGGCGTCTCCTCGCCCAAAGTCAGCCGGGATGGACTCCGGCTCCAGCGCAACACTTAACGAGAACAAGCACGATGGAAAACACATGGAAAAAGGCCAAGCAGACTTCATTAGCGTCATTTCCTACCTGCAAAATACTGCCCGTCTGACTCTGATATCCAAAATCCCACCAAAGCGCTTTGAAGAGTGCTGGAAATCCTTCATGCAGTCATCAAAGTGGACACAATCCCAGCCGGTGCATCGCTTTTTAATGACGAGTGTGTGTGTGTCTGTGCGTGCATGTGTGTGTTTGTGTGTTTGCAGAAGACTGCTTTCATGTGTCCGTCTGTTGCCGTCAGTCTGTGTCCGCCATTTCCCATGTGTTTATGCGTTGCAGCCAGTGTGTGTCCCTGACTAATGAATCATTGAGAGGTCCGGCGGTCCGGGGGTGACTCCACGAGCTGATTGGTAATTAATTGTTAATGAGGCGTAGCAGGCAAACGGGCGTTCGGAGAGCGAGCCGCACAAGCGTGCAGATGAAAGGACAGATTGCTAGGGAGGAAAGTGGCAAAATGGAATCATGTTAAAACGGACAGATGCGGCGGCAAGGGTTGGCGCCTAATTGCTGGCGTTTCGTTGGGAAGGGAACAAATATGGCGGTGTGACCACCATTTGTGGGAGCCGAGCAAATGTGCGTCAGTCTTTTGTTTAATTTGTTTTGTGTTATTATGGCTTGGTTCTCTTTATTCAACGTCATATTAACTTAGTTGTCATAATGAGTTCATAACGAGACAAGGGCCCAATCGAATCTTTTTCAATGTCAGCAAAATGTTTTTTAATTAGAGATGCAAGTAAGCTTCACTATCAATGAATTTTTTGCTCTGATTCCGAATCTCCTCTTGACATTTTGTCGGCTTTTTTGTTTTTTACCAATGTTGGTTGAATTGTTTTTTCTACATATTGCAACAAAATGCCAAACACAACAAAATCAGCAAATGTCCGACGAATTTCCTCTCTGTTGTAAAGTGCAACAAATAGGTCTTGACAATTATTGCAAACATTAAGTGACCAAAAATTTTTACCGTTTTTTTCCGTGTATAGTGCGCCCCCATGTATAGTACGCACCCCTAAAAATGGCATGCTGATGCTGGAAAAAAGCTTGTACCCATGTATAATACGCACCCAATTTTTATGAATTTTTTTTAAAAAAAAATTTAATTTTTTTTTTTTTTTTTTTTTTTTTTTAAGTCCCAATGATCGTCACACACGCAGGGAGGCAATGGGTCCCATTTTTATAGTCTTTGGTATAGTCTTAACTAGGCTGTATGTAATTTTTTTTGTTGGCGTTGATTTCTCCGACTGCCCATAAACGCACCACCGCGCTCCGTGCGCATGGAGCGTGTTTGAAGTGAACAGCAGAGAAGAAAGGAACAAGGCAAAGTGTTGTGAAATAAAATATTACCTGTAATACGGATTTAGGTAGAGAACTGAACTCTCGCTCTTTATATAGCTGACGTGTCTTGCTCATCCGTTCTGCGCATCTGTAATGGCGGCCTCCGTATGATATCCGGTTTGCGTGTGTGCGAGAGCGAGAGAGAGCGAGAGAGAGAGCGCGCGAGAGAACGCTCAACCGTAGCGCGCCGCCGACCGCCCAACTGCACCGGGCTGGCCGATTATTGTGACAGAGCCGTCGCTGAAATTTAGAAGATATTTTTAAAGTCCTGATGTACTTTCTAAAATTTAAGTGGACCTCAGTGCGCACTGCGCAGGGAGCTTAATTTGGTGCGGTCGCGCAACCGCAGCGCGCCGGGCGCTCACTGTCGCATTGCTTAAAGAGCGCCTTTGTGTTTTAGGATGAACAGCAGAGACCAAAGGAACAAGGCAAAGTGTTGTGAAATAAAATATTACCTGTAATACGCATTTTGTTATTTGCTGATTGAAACTGCTAATTAAACTGTGAATTGAAACTAATAGGAAGAAAACAACTCTCGCTCTTTATATAGCTGACGTGTCTTGCGCATCCGTTCTGTGCATTTTATTTCACAACACTTTGCCTTTCTTCTCTGCTGTTCACTTCAAACACGCTCCATGCGACCGCAATGCTCTCGTATCAGACGCTTGCTCGATCACCTGCTCGTTTGCTGTCCCGTGCGCGCACGAAGCGCGGTGGTGCGTTTATGGGCAGTCGGAGAAATCAACGCCAACAAAAAAAATTACATCCAGCCTAGTTAAGACCATACCAAAGACTATAAAAATGGGACCCATTGCCTCCCTGCGTGTGTGACGATCATTGGGACTTAAAAAAAAAAAATTAAAAAAAAAAATTAAAAAAAAAATTTTTTTTTTTTTTTTTTTTTTTTTGTACCCATGTATAATGCGCACCCCGGATTTTAGGACAATAAATTAGTAAAATTTTGCGCACTATACACGGAAAAAAACGGTAATTCAATTCTTTTGATCAATTGATTATCTTTCTTTGTCAAATGTCGGAATTAACATCGGTCTTGATGAATCCATAATGTTCATGGTATTGTTACGACTCTATTTGGTAAGAATTACTTTGATATCCTGTGATTGCGCGCGTGTGTGTCGAGGGCAAAGGCAAACGGAAGTGGAGCCATTAAAGCGCTCTAAAGCTTATTGTTCAACGTCAGCCACAATGTGATGGAGTCGCAAAGGTGAAAGACGAACGTGCGAATAAGCGCTTGTCCAAACAAAAAAAAACGCTTGTCCTTAATAGCCGCTTCTGCCTTTTTCTGTTTGCCGTGTCTATGACAGCGACGCTGAAGGCATGCCGTCGTCGCCATGGCGACAAGCAGCCAATAGCCACAGATGCTCGCCTGCCGCCGCGACTTCAAAGAGATCCGCCTCCAAACGGGAGATTCTGGCTCAGTTCCGCCTCGGTTGTTACAGGCGCACGGGACCGGGCCGGTCCTCGAGGTCGGATGAGTTATAAGCTGAAGGTTCCCGCGGGCCACTGGCGGCTAGCTGACAGACGGCGGCTGAGTTACGACTGCGCTTTTGTCCAAGTTGATGTATGGCAGCCAAAGCTGGCGACGCCGGCCCGGTTTTAGTTCTCAGCGGCGGAATTACGAGCCTTGTTTATGTAGCGGGGCACAGGTAATTACTGGATAATAGTGCGCCGCCTCATCTTAGGCTGCAGAGTTCATAGCAACCGGCCTTTAGGACACTTTTTAATAAGTGCACAGGGGAAGCATGCTGGAGCCCGCAGGAGGCTCAACTCAAACGTGCGTGCGTGATGCTGTGCACTCGGAGGAGGCTTCGACGTGAAATCTCCACATGCCGAGGCTCGTCCCAAATTGTTTGTTTGTTTTGCCTTCCTCGCCCAATATGAGGATTATGAAGTACGTGCCAGTGTCATTTGCAAGTCGAGGTTGGCTGCAACAAGTTTTGCTCCGATCAAACGCATCAGACGACAAAGTCGTAAATTAGTGCCGCTGTCACATCACAATTCCAATTTTGAGAACGAGTTGAATAACCGCAAGATTGACGTAATTTCACTCTTGATGGGAGGGCAAATGTTGCAAGGACTATTTGTGTTCAAGACATTGAAAAGTCAATTTTCAGAATAAAATGTCACTGTTTTTTGTTTTTTTGACATGGCAGGACTGGGTTTTCCTCACGCGCTTCTGCTTCCTCACCGACTTTGGACGCCTGGATTTCCGGTTCCGTTACCCCAAGGTATGATCGACCACGCTGCAGGTGCGAGTTCACGTTGAGTGAGACGTGTGTGTATGCTCGGTTGCTTCCATGTCACGGTCACACTTGCCTCAAAAGCTAGCATCCACAATTCTTCCTCTCACCACACCACACCACACCACACATCAATGATATTTCATTGGAATCTATATAATTAGCCAGTTTGCTAGCTACAATTTAACGATCAACCTAGCTACCCTCGCTGCAGTACTTTTAGTCTTATGTTTCCACTTTTAATGTTAGCGTGTCAAGCTTTCTATCGAATAGCTTTGTTTGTTACTTGTGTCACCCTGCCAAAAGGGTTCAGTTCATCAGTAGCTATCGAGATAAATGGCTAGTTGGCAAATTAGTTGTCTAACCAGCTGCCATTTGGTTTATCGAATGCTAGTTGGGTGGCAGGTCGTTGTGACGTCTTCCTTCCTCCTTTCATTTTCTTTTCTTTCCTCCTTCCCGCCCTCCTCATCCTCCACTTTGCTTAGCCGTCATTTCTCGGCGGCGGCGGCAGCAGCGGCGGCAGCGCTGTTGGGGGACACATTTTGTCATTGCAATCTCCAGCTGCCTCGTGATGCGTGGGCACAGCTCGTTGGCCCCGAGTCTTAATGGCCTCTTTTCCCTTTACATTTCTCTGTGCAGTCTCGCTGCTGTCAGAACATCTTACTCTACTTTGACGATGCTTCTCAGTGGCCGGCTGTGTACAAGAGGCCCGAAAAGGTGAGCCCCTCTGATGCTGCTGTCCAATAAAGATTTCTCAACGTGGAACGTTTAATCACACCGTGAGTGCAAACATCAGCCGAAAGTCTCCAAAGTCAAATTGTCCCTATGCGTGTGCACTCTCTCACGTATCTACCGTCTTTTGGTTTAATTTGACAGACATTAACTTATTTTTACACTTGCACTTGTATGGCACTTTCAACGTAATTATTAAAAGAAGTTCATTAATTAACAAGATTCGATTTCAATAAGATTTAAGATTAGTAAAATAAAGCATACTTCGTATATATTCTTTCCAAATCTCGAGTCTCTGACTTTTTTGCGCACTTGTCATATTTTTTCCGCCGGCCGAACACAATAACACACAGCGAAGATTTCAAACAAAGCCGTTCTGTTGCGTTCTGCCCACGTTGACATTTTTCAATTATAACCGCTTAGATTGTATTGATCACCGCCCGCTGAATGCGAAGGATTCTTTTTTTTTTTTTTTTTCCCCCGACCAAATCAATAATGGCATTAATAGCGAGTGCAACGGTCTCATAAAACATTCTCATATTGCTGCCGTGCAACATGAGTGGGCACCCTCATCAAGTGTGAAGACATGATTGGGTACGATGGAAATGGTCTTCCGGTGTAACGTAACCATCGACTTTCACTCATAAGACGACGCAAACATGTTTCATGACGTTAACACCTGTGTGCCAGGACTGCTACCAGAAGGAGGCGGTGCTGCGGCCCGAAAACAACCAGGTCATCAACCTCACCACCCGCTACACCTGGTCGGGATGCGCGGTAAGACATAGTTCTTTTCACTTTCAGGTACGTCTCTTCCTCTATGTGACCCACCCCCCAAAAAATGCATACGTGCTCTCACTTTAATAAATAGCAGCTCTGTTATTTTTTTTTTTTAAATCACATTGTGAAATGTGATATCCAGTGTGAAAGAGCTTTGTGGCGCATCTGCCACATTTCAGGCTATTTTTGAGTGTGAAATATGTTTCAAAGTCAAAGTCTGTTTTATTGTCAACGTCTTCGCATGCCGAGACACACAAAGAGATCGAAATTACGTTTTCTCTATCCCACGGTGACTAGACATATTACACGATAGACGATAGTTTGCAATGAAAGCAGTGTGCTGGGCTGTAAAATGTGACATACAATCTCATCTGGGTGACTGCAGCGTTGGCTCTGTGTGTGTGCGTGTGTGTCGGCCCTCACCGGCAGGTTGAGGGTGACGACGGCGGCGAGGAGGTGCTGAGCTGTGTGGGTGGCCGCAGCTTCCGCTCGGTGAGGGAGAGGTGGTGGTACATCGCGCTCAGCAAATGCGGGGTAAGTGGTGGCCTATATGTTGAAAAAAAGCCTGTCCTGGCCCTTTTTTTTTCACACATCAATCCGTAAACAATTCTTTTGGGGCCGGTAAACTAAAAGGGGGGCACACCCGATGACCACGCCGGGGAATGAAAGGCTCCCTTTCCCGAACAGGCGCTGGGTTCGCTTCCGCCGTTGGCCCGCTTGTCATTCGGTTGGCGTGTGCGAGTAGCCTCGTTTGTTTTGCTGCAGACGCGATTAGAAGGGATGCTTCCAGCAGAGTGGCGTTTAGTGTCGCGCCAGGCCCACCTAATAGACACGCCGCTTAACGCTCCCGGACGTCCAGATGAAAGATCCGCTCTCAGCCTGGGCGCCAATTGCGCACTTTTAAAAAAAAATAGTACTCCTATCTCCCCGTCACTCGCAATCTTTTGGCTGTTCGCTTTCAAGCGGCTTCACGCTGTCCCTCGTGAACCCGATCGGCTATGGCGTTTCCTCTGGTCTTTTGTCTTTTGCGTTTCGTCCAAGTGGCAGCGCCGAGATGGATCACTGCAGCAAAACGCTTCGAAGGGCTGTCGATCATCAGTTAACTTCAACGGCCGATTCCGTTCAATCAACGACCCCGGCCCCCCATCTCTATGTCCATCGAGTGGTCGATGATGACATCGTTACAAGGCCAATTCAAACGGTGCTTACGACACATATGGGTCCTCAGTCGGCGCCAGTAAGCAAAGGTGGCCTTGATGAGATCTGACACCTTTGCGTTCATGCAGGCCTGTCTGTTGCCATGGTTATGATGAACTTGCCACTTCCTGTCGTTCCCCTGGCAGCGATCTTTTGTTTGGTTCTCCACAGTATGGGTGCCGTGTGGCGTGGCGCATCTTCTCGAAGAGGCTTCAAACGGTTGCCTCGTCTTGTCATTTTGTACATTAAGACTTTAGGTTTCCTACTCATGTCTACTGTCTGCTTGCGGGTCCAAATCCTGCATTAAATGTGACGAGCCTCATTCCAAAAGTTTTAATTTGCAGTTTTTCCTCAAAGAGCCTCATAAGACGATGTCTTCTCTCATATTGGAGCGCTGTTCTTATCAGTCTTTTACATTTCCCCTGGCATTCAAAAAGGGGGTGAAAATTACATTTTAGTGACTACGTCGTAAAGAAATTAAGTATCACATGTGCAGTTGAGTAAAGAAACCCCCCTGTTACCAAGCAGCTTATGAAATCTGATGACGCGTCTCTCTCTGGGCACCCCGCAGGGCGACGGCCTTCAGTTAGAGTACGAGATGAAGCTGACCAACGGCCAGTCTTTCTGGACGCAGCATTTCTCCGCCGATGAGTTCGGTAAGCGCCATGGAAACCACTTTGGGGGGAGGGGGGGTGTTCAATACAGATAGCAGCGTTGTTTCAACATATCGATGTCTTGTGGAGGCTGCTGATAACCAGTCGCCGATACTTACAGAACCCTCTCGAGGCCGATGTACTGAACCTTTTTTGTGTACTTGTATCTGCCAATATTTCGTTGCAGTTTCACAGTTGTGGTTCAACAAAAATCCCCAAAACAAGTTTTAGCTTCAACTGGATTGCTCAAAATTGAATCCTGGTTCAGGTGTTGGTCTAAATCAGTGCTTCTCAATTATTTTCTGTTACGCCCCCCCCTAGCAAGAAGAAAACTATTTGCGCCCCCCCTCCCCACCGTGACTATCCTAACTTGTCTTGTAAGTCGTAAAATGTTGCACTGTCGCAAACGTGACAGAAGTAACAATGAGAGCGCCACTGCCCCCTGCTGTAGTAAACGCGCATTTACACTTTATTCTAGTACTGCCAAAAAAAAAGCCTGTTCCCCAGGGTCACACGCGCCCCCCCAGGAATAGCACCGCGCCCCCCAAGGGGGGCGCGCCCCACTATTTGAGAAGCACTGGTCTAAATAAAAAAAGTGTTATCCAACGTGGCTAGAAAGCAGAAAGAAGCAATTACGGGAGAAACGGTCAAGTTGGCACGGCCAATAAAGCAGAGTGAAGTGGACAAATGTCCTTAATGGATGGATTAACCATGACTGATGAAGTGCGAGAAGGAAGCGGAAACATTTTTGCCATTCTCCGCTCGTGCTCTCGACTGAGTTCGCTTCGCCTGTTTCTCCCTCGTTAGCGATTCTATTTCTGGTCCTCAGGAATCCTGGAGACAGACATCACCTTCCTGGTCATCTTCTCCGTGGTCTTCCTGCTGTCCTGCTACTTTGCCTGTAAGTACCTTTTCAAGTCTGCCTTTCCCAGACTTTAAACCGGACATGTTTTCTTGATGGGATGAGAGTAGCTTCTCGTGTTCCTCGCCCTTCTTGGAAGCCTTGAAAGAGATTTGTAGTCATGAAATTTCCACCAAAGTGGCGCTTTTGCTATTTTGTACCAGATAATGGGGGGGAGGGCGGAACAACTTCCATTTACACTTTGCAATTGTTAACTAGAGTGGAGTGGAGTGGAGTGGAGTGGAGTGGAGTGGAGTGGAGTGGAGTGGAGTGGAGTGGAGTGGAGTGGAGTGGAGTGGAGTGGAGTGGAGTGGAGTGGAGTGGAGTGGAGTGGAGTGGAGTGGAGTGGAGTGGAGTGGAGTGGAGTGGAGACCTCCATCAAATATAATTTCTGTCCCATTTTTCATTCTGCAGTGACTCTTAAGGCAAAGAAACTGTAGGAACAAGATAAAATTATATTTATACTAAAGGCCAAATACTTCTGGGTTGAACTGTTCATCACCGGTTTCTACGCCAATCCTGTAGGTGGCATTCATTCACATTACAAAGCATTTGCGCTTTAAAATGCATTTTAAGAAGATGTGATGGCATAAAAGTGTCCGTTCATTGTCATAGCATCTTTCATTCAGGTCACATTTGGCACGCGGCGTCTCCGTGCTTTTATCAAATGTCATTTTTCAAGACTCATGCTTCATGTTTCCTTGCAAGCGGCAAGCGAAAGAAGATGCCAAGGTCAAGCCCGGAGCTTCTGTCTCATTTGAGTAAGGCGAGACAACCAAATGGAACATTTCACCATTGCGATCGGCTCCTCAAGGACTTTTTGGTTTTTCACCTCCAGCAGCGACTCCCCGTTATGTGGCTCATGTGACTTCCCCTGCAGCGTTTTTATTCGAATTCCTCACGCTATTGCAGCTTAGAATAGATGCTAGCAGGAAGAATCCTTGCGGAGCAATTACGGCACACGACGAACTCCATCTGCGCTGGAAAGAACATTTTGGATGATCCAACACATCTCATGTTGGCTACATCGTTGTGCTAAATTTGACCAAACTTCAAACGCATGATGACCCGCCAAAAGATTAGCTTGACGTGGCAGCACACTGAGGCAGAAATATGATTGGACAAAAAAAATCTGCATGTACTGAAAGCAGCACAGCCAAAAGAAACATTATGGAACGAAGACTTCTTACAATTTCGTGCACTCAATGTTCAAACGTAGACTGTGACGGTATTGAGGCCAGCAG
Organism: Syngnathus typhle; assembly: GCF_033458585.1. Classification (NCBI taxonomy): domain Eukaryota; kingdom Metazoa; phylum Chordata; class Actinopteri; order Syngnathiformes; family Syngnathidae; genus Syngnathus; species Syngnathus typhle. The sequence goes on along the minus strand of NC_083747.1, from coordinate 12,803,803 downwards.
AGACAGAGTGCCCACTGATGCTTGTGTGTGTGTGTGAAAAATAGCCAATTTCCTGGACCGTTTGTTGCGTAAGCGTCCTCACGGAGAACCCGGAGAGCGCTATTGTTTACGACCTGCCCCTCACCTGTAAATTTCCCCCTGCGGGAGGGCTTCGGCTCGTCAAATATTAATGCCCGCGTAATTCCGGCTCCACTTGCTTCCATTGTGGTTGGGAAGCCACCTGCGTCGCCTCATGCCTTTTTGTGTGTGTCTTTCTGCAGACAATCTGAAGGGCAGACAGCTTCTCCACACCACCTACAAAATGTTCATGACAGCCGCAGGTGTGGAGGGTGAGTGTTTGCGTCCCACATGCACACAATAGCACGGCAGGAGGCGGTTCAGGTTGCGGCAAGATGACGACGAGCCGGCCGCACACCCGCACTGGCTTGAATCCTGACTGTAGCGCCACCAATCGTATCGGCCCGTATATACGTCTGAATGGGCGCCATTGAACGCAGCCTGCAGCGCAGTAGCCGACGACACCCCAGCCCTCTCGTCTCTGTCTCACTCCTTATCTCCTTTGCTTCCCACACACTTTTGAAATCACTACTAATGCCTTCTCAGTTTCCTTTTACAGAATTGTTGTCTTTTTTCCCTCCAAAATTCATCTCGTTTTTAACAGTTTTTTTCCCAGATGGCAAAAGTACTCACAATCTGTACTTAAGTGTACAGATTGTACACTGCTCACAAAAACTTTAGAGGATTGTGCATTCAGTGACATTTCAGGATGTTGTTGTTCTCTATCAAAGAGCCAATTGGAAAAATTTGCAACAGCTGTTTAATTAATGTATCAATCGATCAATCTTGCGCTTCAATTTAAAATGAACAACATGTAAATAGTCGACTTCATAAAGTTTTGACGGCTTGCATTTTCCACTTCTGTGGCGATGGAGATCTAATTGTATGCAAATGGAAATCAAATTTTGTTACGAGACACGAGACATTAAAACAATGACCAGCAGAGAGAGACAGAATGGGAGGGCTGAAGTCCGATTTTTTTTAGCTGAAAGAAAAATACAAAAGGAGGAGGCTGAGGCAAAAAACAAGTCCCAAAGGGGGTACAGTGTGGGCTCTGGAAATAAACTTGGCTAACAGTTGCACAAAGAGAAGGCAAAACAAAAACTGGAATCCTGGGCAATGCGACGCTTTCTTGCCAAATCGTTGCCATAGCTGACAACATAAACCGATTCTTCTGAATGAGGGCATGGGTGCTTATGTCTTGCCTTTTTTGTACTTTTTCACTTGCCACCGCACATTTCATCATCTTTGCTCTCTGCTTATTGCGCATAACCCCGCTAGTGCTCAGCCTGCTGTTCCACTGCGTCTACTGGGGCCTCTACGCTCGGGATGGCGTCGGCAACGGCAGCCTGAAAATACTCGGTGAGTTCCATCAAAAAGCCTTGCAGTAAAAAAAATGCGCTCATAATTGTGTGCAAGTGCAGTGGATTGTTTCTTTCTTTCCCCATTTTTATACTCCGGTGTGCCGGTGTGTCGTCTTTGTGTCTCGCTAGGGAAATTACTCTTCTCACTCAGTTTCCTGGTGTTCCTGCTCATGCTCATTCTACTGGGCAAAGGTTTCACTGTCACCAGGTGCGGCTGCCATCTTATGTTGTGCTTGCATCTCACCAGTAAAAGCCGACGGGTACTGTTGTGTGACTAAACTGTTGTTTTGCACATTTTGATGCCACTTTGTCACCTCAGGGCAAGGATCAGCCATAGCGGCTCCATCAAGCTGAGCATCTACATGACCGTCTACACAATCACCTACGTCATCCTCTTCATCTATGAGGCCGAGGTACTCACTCGCACACACGCGCGCACACACACACATAAAAGTCAGATAATGACTGAGGGCTCCTGTTGTGTCATTAAATTGCGGTGATGCCATGTTGCGGCCTTTGGTGCTGCTAAAAGTGTTGTTGTCGGCGCATTTGAAACGGGGTTCCTGGAGAACAAATGAGAAATGTCTGCTTTGGGGCCCAGCTGCTGCTGACGCCGCTCCTTCTATTATTTCTCGCTAATTTAACAGCGTTGAACATTTGGACTCGATGGAGCAAAACCGGTTCTGCCAAATGCAACCACGCGTCTGTTCTTGGGTGTTGGCATTAAGCTAATGGACTTGTGTAGGTGGGGTTATTTGATAAAAGACAGGTGTGAATCTTTTTGTTTTCAACTGTGACTGGAAATGACAAACAGTTTGAAGCAAGCGTCTTTTTTTTCCCCCATTACCTGCTGCAGTTTGCTGGAACAAAACAATTCTAGCTGCGATGGATTAATGGCATTTCAATGGACAAAACGGATTTGCTATGAAGTAAATTGAGTTTCGACCTTGGTCACGGACCAAAGTCTGACGTGAAGTGAGCAGTGTATTTGTGAAAATAGGCTCATTTTCCTTCAAGTTTCCCAAACGGTCACCTCATTACCTTGCGGGTGCCCGATCTGCCTTCTGTGACATTCGCACCCTCATTAGTTATGCAGCTCCACATCTCCTGTGTGAAGATTCCTCTCACTGCTATGTTCGGAATCTGATGAATTAATAACACCCCAATGCCGTGCGTGCGGCTATATATAAAAGCGTGCGCTGCACTCCAGGGAACCCCCGCCAAAAACTGGGTTACGCTCCAAATTCCGGCAGCTCGGGACTCTGCTCGGGTTCCGATCCTCGGAGACGAGCCACGGGGGCCTGTGCATTATGTAGCGGCGGGTAACCTGGTCACGCCGGGCTCGTGCCAGACCGTGAAATGCGATATGTGACAGAGACAAATGTGGGGGGCCATGCAGGAGGAACACTTCAATGTCACCGCCGAAAATGGCCATCGTTGAAAAGGTTTAACAAAGTCAAAAAGTCAAAGTCTGCTTTATTGTCAACGTCTTCACATGCCGAGACACACAAAGAGATCGAAATTACGTTTTCTCTATCCCACGGTGACAAGACATATTACACGATAGACATACAAGTAAACGACGCAATATAAAAAACAAGAAGGCACAAACAATAAATAATAAGAGTAATAATAAATAATAATTACTCTTATTAATTATTATTAACGTGAGGTTGACAACGCTGTGGCGTGAGGGGAGTATGAATTGAGCACCAATTTTAAAGATCACACAAAGCAACGTGAAGCTTTTGTTTGTTTTCAGTTCTTTGATCCCGGCGAAGTTCTGTACGCCTACGACAGCCCGGCGGGCTATGGGCTGATGGGCCTGCAGCTTTTGGCCTATGTGTGGTTCTGCTACGCCGTGCTGGTGTCGCTTAAGCACTACCCCGAAAAGCAGCCCTTCTATGTGCCTTTCTTCACAACCTACACTCTATGGTAAGTCCTCCACCCAGCAGGGAAGATCCTCCATCAGCAGCGAGAATCTTTCCTTTGAATTATTCATGCGCTCCGCTAGAAATGTATATGAATATGTAAATGAATTGTCAAAGGGAATTGATTTCAAGTCGCTTCAACCGTTCTGTATGTGGCTCTTTGGCAAAGAATCAAATTGGAAATGATATCTGCAATGCTGTGAAACAAAAACAAACACAAGCAGCAAGACCATCTTTGAAAGTTTGCCCGACTTAACAGTTTTAATTTTCTCTTTTATTTTATGCTTTGGCTTGTGACTCTTGGTAGCCTACTCTTTAGAAAACAAACTTCATTTCAAAGTTTGATTTAGCCCACCTATGAGTCAAATTGCATTTTGATTTTTTTGGGTTTTGTTTTAGGTTCTTTGCTGTTCCGGTGATGGCTCTCATCGCCAACTTCGGCATCCCCCGTTGGGCTCGGGAGAAGATCGTCAACGGCATCCAGCTGGGCATCCACCTCTACGCCCACATCGTCTTCCTGGTTTCAACTTGTTTCATCTTATTCCCAAAATGCCCTTGGACAGACGAAGGCGTTTTCGCAGCAATTTAATGACAAATTTAATGAGACATAACCAACCCGCTGCTTTTTTTCTTGCCGTGCCAGGTGATAACGCGCCCGTCGGCCGCCAACAAGAACTTCCCGTACCACGTGCGCACCTCTCAGATCGGGATCCTGCTGTCCAGTCCTAAAGGAGGGGAGGGCGGCGAGAGCTTCCCGCACCACGCCTACGGCAACGGCTCCTTCCTGGGAGACTCGCAGCCCAACTTCACCGAGCTCTTCTCCATCCACTCGGTGAGTCTTGTCAAATTCTGATGTTGTTGATGACATTGTGAAAAATCTGCTTCTCTCGAACCCATAACCATTGTTGACCCTCAGGATCCTGTCAAGACAGTGGAGGAAACGGTGCCGCGGAAGGTCCCAGACGTGCCGAAGAACAGCGAGCACAAGATAATAACCACCTCGGCCGCCGTCGACAACCTGGCATCCATTTTACCGCCACTCCCACCCCCCATCCGGCCGCGGACGGCCGCCGTTGCCGCACGCTCTCCCCCACCCCCCATGCGGCTCCCGTCCTTCACAGAGTACTTCAGTATGCAAGGTGGCGTCGTGGGAGGAGGTGGCGTCGCGGGAGGAGGCGGAGGTGCCGTCGCGGGAGGAGGCGGCGGCGGCGGCTTCGGATCAAAGGCGTGAAAACGGGAACACAGAGTGAGTACAAAATCGAGACATTACGGAAGGAGCACACAAAAGCGCTCGTTACAAGAGAAGCAATAAATATTTGACCAATAGAAGGAACTCTGAGCAACACGCGGGAAAGAAAACTGAGAAAAGACCCAAATCGTTTTTTTTTGTTTGCTTTTTTTTTGTTTTTCATAATTGTAAATAGCTTGACATTTTGATTTTCTACCTTAGTTGTATTTAAGTTCAAAAGTTCACGCCATCACATTTCACTTCTTTTCGAAAAGAAGCGCTACTATTTTTAATTGTTTTTATGTTTCTACAGCACACATTTGGATTATAGAAAATGATATTTATTTTTAATATGAGTCTTGTTCATTTCTGTATTGGTAGCATGACTTTTGAGAGGATTTGGGGAGGCGGAGGGGAGATCTCAAAAGTTTCAAGGCACCACTTTTTATTGTTCTTCGGCTTCATCACAGCTGGTTATTCCGGTTGAGTGAAATGCTGTAAATGTTCAAAGTCTCTTCTGGTATTTTGGGGGGACAAAAACACGCATGTTTGTGTCGTAGTCCCCTCGATAAATCCGCTCTCTATATTCAGTATTAGCTTATGGTATGTATTAAACATTTAGCTTCTGTATTAATACACACAATAGGCTTCGGTGTTCTAATAATCTGTCATGTTTTTCATCGTAAAATTACAATTTGGGGATTTTACAGGTCTTTATCCAAATGGTCAAAAGATCAAGGCTCACAGCCAGCCGAATAACCGTCTTGCTAACTCGCTAAAACAACTTGACGTTTTTACACCCAAGTGTCCCCTAATTGCTTACGGAAAGATAGGCAAGATAATTCCCGCCTGAAATCAACATGAATGTTTTATTGTGCTTACATTGTCTCAATTCCGTGGATAGCTGCGGTGGCTAATGCTAGCAAGTATCCCGTAGCGTTGCGTCCAAGTCGGTGAGGTCCAATTAAATTCTGGACTCAAATTTAGTTAAAAGCCTTGACTGTATTGTTTTCAGTGTTTTTCGTAATGTATTTATAGCATGATATGGCTAAGTCTGCGGAAGGGCTAGCTTCACAAACACAACCCTTTTGCACCAAAGTGTTCAAACTGTGTCAGCGTTTGAATTTCTGGTTTAACGTCAAACTACTACTACTACTACTACTACTCCGACGATGTGTAGAAAAGCAACAAGTGTACATTTTGTGTGTCCTGCATGGAGCACTTTAATGTTGCTGGTCTTGTTTGTTTGTAATGTTGTCACCTTGCTACTTTGTTGTTGCCACAGCGAGACACATGCTTAAGTGTGCACATGTAAATATCACCTGTGTGGTGGCGATTGTACCACCAGCTTCTGTTAAAACAAATTAGGACAAAAGAAAGAAGTGGGCAGTATGAGAAAATGGCATCGGCGTAGATACATTAACAACAGTTTTCGTTATTGTCGAGCTCCAAGTACAAGTTTTTAATACAATGTGTGTCATTTAAAACCTTTTGTGATAAATACAAAAATTCAATAGTGAACCCCCATTTAGCCCGCCAGATACATTCATGATAAGTTAAGACAGGCCCTCCAATATAATAACACACTTGAAAATATTCCTTTGCGCCTCTTCTCATGTAGCGATAAACGGTATCGTATGACATCGCTTTGTGGAAATCTAACGACTCCTTACCTCAGTGGAGCCAGTATGCTTGCTTCAAACGTTTTGAAATGTTTACTGTGAAACGGACCCACAAAACAAAAGAGAATTATCCATCCATCCATTTTCTGTACCGCTTAGTCCCCACTGGGGTCGCGGGCGTGCTGGAGCCTATCCCAGCCGTCATCGGGCAGTAGGCGGGGGACACCCTGAACCGGTTGCCAGCCAATCGCAGGGCACACAGAGACAAACAACCATTTGCACTCGGACTCACACCTAGGGACAATTTGGAGTGTTCAATCGGCCTCAAAAGAGAATTAAACATTGTATGTTTAAATACGAAAATGTTCAACCAAACCATGTTGTTTTGTTTTAACAACACAAAGAGACAGTGTGCTTTTAAACCGATGGCACACAATTATAAATGTGTTCTCGTTTAGATTTCAAGTAGGACACAAACTATGAACAGCGATTGCTGTGTTGTCTCCCGCACCCCTGGCCTGAGATTCCAGTACAAAGTAATACTGGAATGACTTGTTGTATCGTGCGTATATGTGATGACTCGTCTTATGTATGTTATGTCTATTTTTGTTCCGTCACCATAATTGCACACCCGATCGCTGCTTTGCGCACACAAACAAACACACACAGGTGGAGTGTTGAACTGGACCAGATGATGATTTATGTACGCATGACAGAGAAGAGCACAGCGTTTTTTTTTTTTTTAAAGCTCCTCCGGGTGAGAGCACATAGTACTGAAGGAAGCACTGTTTAAATGCATTTTAATGGTGTCAAATATGCTGTAGATTATGATACAGTTTTGGCCAAAATAATAATTAAAACATGTTTTACTACAGGTCTCGTGTGCTTTATTTACTGCTGCCTTCAAGGGACAGAAAAAAAAGCCAATGCAATATTGCAATTGCCTTTTTCTGACGTTTGTATCCCCCCAAATACAAATAGGCTACAAAATCCTTTTTTATATTAGAATAAAGCAAACAATACAAAGAACAACCTTTTTAAATGTGTTCATGGGAACATTTGTCTTTGACATTGTTTTTAAACCAACTTTTACAAAAAAATATGTCAAGGGGAGAGAATACTCAATATTCAATTTAGTTCAATTCTGGCGCCACCCTATGTCCGAATGAAGTACCTGCTCAATTTTGCTTGTTCACGACAGGTTTTGGTTTCTTGTTGGCCACCATACTCATTCTGATTATGAACAAGTGAGGTTTTATTTGATTTAACAATGGAGTTTGTTTCACAGAGCAAATCTTCTGGTCAACAAGACTCATCCAAGAAATGAGCTAAATTAAATTAGAAGAAAAAAAAACTAGGTACGAGTAGCAAGTGTCCATTGTTTCACAGCTTCGGTGCAGAGTTGGCCTTGTCCTCGCGGTAGCCCGCCAGCAGCTGGTTGATTAGAGTGAGCGGGTTTTGTTTTCTGACCGGGTAGAGCGGCGGAAAAGGGTTGCCCTTGTACTCCAGCACGGCCATCTTGGCCCGGTCCAGGTTCTGCCGGTTGGGAATGCGGGCCATACGCGTGTAGCTGTCTGAATGCCGTTCGAAGCGCGGGGCCAGCACCTTGAACAGTTTTGGTACCAGGTCCTTTTCCTGCCATGGTCAGTGTCAAAAAACGATACAGTAGAACTTTGAGTTTCATTTGTTCTTTGACCAAGCTTGGAAATCAATTTAACACAAATTAAAATAACAGAACGCCATAAAATGTGATTTAAAAAAAATACATTGTCCTGGCAAATAAACCGGAATCAATTAAATCAATGAAGTCCAACTTCAGAAGATAAAGTTCCAGCTGTGTACTCATACCGTCAACCAAAATGTTGCCATCTTCATCGCCTTCTCGTCTGTGTCACCTTTCTTTGCGTAATCGATTAGCTACGACAAAAAAACACACACTTACAAACATCTACTGGCAATCATTATCATGTTTAGTTGATATTTTATACATCTTAACACTGGACATTCTATTCAATAGTGCATAATTTTATTTCTAGATTTTGTTTACACTTGCATTGATGTTTAAAATATTGATCTTTTTCCCTAGATGTAAATTCAATTGCAAAATTGTTTTTCATCTTTAAATTATCTCATCTAAAATCCTTATGGACGTGGTAATACAACCAATAATAATACAATTAATCATCAATTTATAACGTGCAGATCTCAAGTTCACGGTTTTGCCTCCTGATCCAGTTATTTACAAGTTACGATTTTGGACAGTCGAAGAAAAGTAAAAAGTAATGCAGCTGTCCCATTAGCTGCAGGAGCCAGATACCTTCTCGGCGTAGAAGCGGACTTCATCCGCCCGGGCAGCGACGGTTTCGATGCGCTCATGTCTCACCAGTCCGGTCAGAATGTTCCGCAGCATGTCCAAGCGGGACTTGGGTCCCAGCCCCATTTTGCGGGCCACTCGGCCGTGGGAAATCAACGACTGCAGCGTCAGACGCATCTTGGTCTTTCGCTTTTGCCCACCACAGACTAAACTGGAATGTGTACGCAGAAAATACGTTTTTTCTAAGGAAAGCTTTAGATCATCCTTAAGCTCAAATCGTACGACAGCGTAGTGAACTTGCTCGCTGGGGTCAGGAAAAAGGGAAAGGGGTGCGGAAGTTTATGACATTGAGAGGTGCGTTGGTCTAAGCAATCCGTATTGAGAAATGAGGTATGCATCAACGGTTCCGCTTACGAAACAGAACAAAGCCTGCTGTAACAACCAACCAGCAAAACGCTTAAAGTACTGCGCACATGACATTTCATCATCAACACGTCTGCTGGTTTGATTTATTTTATGTTTTTGGAATGCTGTTTGACAGTTGCGTTTTTGTACAATATCGAAGGTTTGTATGATTGTGACGTGATAGTGCTTTTATTGAGAGGTGGATTTAGTTGGTTAAGTCCCTAGGGGAGGTCCACAAACCAAATGTACTGCCGCCACTGTTTTTTTTTTAGATTCATTAATAATGGCTTGATTAAAACGGAACACTCCTCAGTCATCGCTTTTGTTAAGTATTATTGTTTATTAGGGGTGTAAATCGCGGGTTTTTTCCACGATACGATATCATATCGATACAAAGAAAGACGATACGATATTTGCCGATATCTTAAACCCTGCTGTGATTCATTCACGATACATCACGATATAGTGCTCTAAGATCGATACATATATATACAATCTCCTGATTTATAACAATTCATACGCAAAATCAACAAGGTACTGCAAACTCTTTATTTAGGAAATTACAAGAGTATTGTAGTATACAAAGTGCTTATTTGCCTGCTCTGCTCACAACACGCCGCTCACTGCTCCCGGAAAGAGGAAGCAAGCAACAATGAACTGGATTTCAATATAAAGTCGTGTCTAATGTCCGAGGTCAAACACGGCGATATAAATCGATGTTTACGTTTAGCATCGATGCCAATAAATCGTAGAGCATTATATCGATTAATCGAAGTGTGTCGATGAATCGTTACACCCCTATTGTTTATGTCCGCCCTTAGACTCACTGTGTGTATTAAGGTACCAATTCTGTTTACCTTTATGTTTGTTATATACGGTAATGACGTCACTACATTGATGCTACCGGGAAAGAAAGTCCTGTGACAACGGACATGCGGATTGTTGTATGGAATTGACTGACGGAGAAGTTGTTGAGTTTAGCGCCAGTGTGTTTGTAAAATAAATAAGCTGTGTTTTCAACTGAAAAAGGAACCACGCATCGTCCTACTTTTCTCCACCACGCAGACAGCGGAAAAAGTCACCGCTGCACACCATTTATTTGGTGAAGAAAAAGGAACACCCCCCTTTTTCACTTTACAGGGACAAAATTCCCCACATGAAATGTCTCGAGTGGCATGGCTGCGCGCTCAATAAATGTCCATACAAAAAGAAATAACAGTTGAATAAATAATGCAAATTTCGAAAACAAACGTGACATTTTCTTTCATTTTCACTGCAGGTCACAATGGGGACCCAGTGTCATTTTTGCGGACGATCGTTATTCAACAACAACAACAACAACAGCAGCAGCAGAGAAGCAAAATCCAGGGATGGACCGATAAGCCTTTCAACAAGAGGGCGCAGACACACAAACGGACACGGCGCTTGCTATTACTTGAATTTATTTTCGATCGTGACGTCGACCCTCCCCCCAATGACTGGCAAATGGTCCCAAAATGCTACCGTTCGTTTGTGCTGGTTTGTGCCGTAAAAACGTTCGTTTGAGCTGCGACGGTTTTGTAGCTATGAGACATTTAATTTCTAGCGATGACGTCACCGCATGGCGTCGCGTATTGCAAGCTCCTGGAACGCCACCGACGCAGGACGAACTGTAGCTCAATATGTTGCTTGAAATCTTCTACCTTGAAACTAGATCAAGCCCAAAATAAGCACCAAGAAGGGCATGGATCGACGTGTTCTTTGTGTTTCTTACAAGTGTTCCCGTTTTGCTGCAAGTTAAAAAGTCGAGAGCAGGTGAGCATCGGAAATGTCAGTATGTTTAAAGAAGCAAAATATCGCCATCTGTCTGTGGCTCAAGTCCACTGCATGAAGGATCCGTCGTCATCTGACACTCAAGGACTGTTTATTGGCAACCACAGAGGCTGTCAAAAAGAACGTTCTTTGATACTATATTGTGTGCTGATGATATTTATAGTATTGTTTGCCTGCAATTAAATCTTTATCATGTGACCATTTGTTATTTCTGCTTGCGTATGCGAAATGTAGGTTTTGAGTTAGTTTGCTTCCCTTGTATTATGATGTGTGAAGGTTTGTCCAATCCTAGCCTTACCACTAGTGGTCTGTGCAATCAAAAGCTTTCAAAAGCAAAAAAAAAGAGGTACCTCAGTGAGCATGATGTATTTTATGTAGCCTATTTGCAATTTGGGTCAGTTCGGTTCAGTGCTTCAAAAGTGCAGTGCACACCTTTGCATGAAACAGTCAGGGGTCATGATGCCATCAATTTGTTTCCATGGTTGTCATCTTGTGACTTTTTTTTTTTTACATGACACTAGTGTGGTGGGATTTTGACATCTAATGCTTGATTTGTGCAGTACATTAAGCGCAGGCTATAGTGCCATCTCGTGTGGGGTTTGCATGTTTGCATGCGCAGGTTTCCTCCCACATTTCAAAAACATTCATGATAGGCCGATTGACCGCTCCTACTTGTTTTTATTTTTTTTATTTTTTTGGAAGGGGGGATAGGAATGATGTGAGTCCTGCCACTGCCTGGCACCCAGTTCAGGATGTGCCCCCAGCTGGAATAGGCTAGCTGCGTGAGGATAAGCACTTCAGGACAATGGATAGATTTCATGACGTGGAAAGCAATAGAGAGCATCTCTTTTTCCAGATTGTTACAAAGAGCCATGCAAAAATGCACCGAAATGGCGTCATGAGGAGGTCTGACTAATAATCGTACATCAGGAGTAATAAAGTATGATCTAATTGACCAGATTATAAAATTGCCCTGTCCAAATCAGTAAACTATTCAATGAGTTAACAGGTGACACCAATTGTCTTTCTTATTTTATTGTTTTTTTGGGGTCAATTAAACATGGTCAAACAACAGATGGAATAATAATGCATGGTAAATTTAACAATAAGTAAATGAAATATCAATTATGAAAATGCATGGTAAATCTAAGAGAATAACATGGTAAATTGAACAAAATAATAATATTGCATGGAAAATCATAATATCACATGTTAAGTCAAGAAGAAGAAGATGGATGGTAACTTAAACAGAATAATAACACGTGGTCAATCTAACAAGACGACTAATGCATGGTTAATCAATCATAATAATGCATGGTAAATTGAACAAAATAATAATAATGCATGGTAAATCACAATCACATGTTAAGTCAAGAAGAAGAATGCATGGTAACTTAAACAGAATAATAACACGTGGTCAATCTAACAAGACGACTAATGCATGGTTAATCAATCATAATAATGCATGGTAAATTGAACAAAATAATAATAATGCATGGTAAATCACAATCACATGTTAAGTCAAGAAGAAGAAAGCATGGTAACTTAAACAGAATAATAACACGTGGTCAATCTAACAAGACGACTAATGCATGGTTAATCAATCATAATAATGCATGGTAAATTGAACAAAATAATAATATTGCATGGTAAATCATAATATCACATGTTAAGTCAAGAAGAAGAAGATGGATGGTAACTTAAACAGAATAATAACACGTGGTCAATCTAACAAGACGACTAATGCATGGTTAATCAATCATAATAATGCATGGTAAATTGAACAAAATAATAATAATGCATGGTAAATCACAATCACATGTTAAGTCAAGAAGAAGAATGCATGGTAACTTAAACAGAATAATAACACGTGGTCAATCTAACAAGACGACTAATGCATGGTTAATCAATCATAATAATGCATGGTAAATTGAACAAAATAATAATAATGCATGGTAAATCACAATATCACATGTTAAGTCAAGAAGAAGAATGCATGATAACTAACAAGACGACTAATGCATGGTTAATCAATCACAATAATGCATGGTAAATCAATCAGTCAATCAAGATGCATGGTAAACCAAGCAGAATGATCATGCAAGGTCAATTGCATTCATAGGATTACCCGCAACTTCCATTGGCACTTTCCAAATCCAGCGGATAACGCGCTGTGGGCATCTTGCACACGTAGCCGTTTAATTCCATGCAGGACATCCCCTTCCATTTGCCAGACTGAAAGTCAAAACGAGATTGATTTTAAATCTAAACTTGTCTTCGGCGAGCGGGTCAATCTTTTCTGCACCTACCTGGCTCACGGTGGCCACGCAATTCTCCATCAGGCCGGCAGGTTTTCCCGGAGCCCAGTTGGTGAAGGTCACCTTCCGGCGGTCCGACCACACGAATCTGCCGCGATTGACCAGGTCGTTCAGTCCGGTCCACGCGTCTCCGGGGGCTGCAGAGGACAAACAGCAACAGAGCTCTCATTCGCTTTCCAGATATGGCAGATATCGAGCAGATGTGAGCGACGCCTAGCGCGCACGCACCAAGCTTCACGAGGTCGTGCAGCCAATCCCGCTCAGCCTCGGAGCGAATGGACACCAGATTGGCATCGAGACCCCAGCAGGAGTGTCGAGCGCCGTACCACGTCTTTGTATCATTAAAACGTTTGTAGCAGAAGTCCGCAAACTCCTCCCAGTCAGGTCCCAAGCATCTCGGCTCTGCGTGCAAGATGGCGTCAGGTGAAGAAATGCTTTTTATTCTGGACATTCTACTCACCCATGTCAGCAAAAGTGTAAGACCGAGACGGAGCCAATTTCTCAACATATCTGCAGAGAGTAAAGTGAGAATGAGCCGGGCATCTTTGAGTGGATTCGCCAGTGAAAGCGGAGCACGCACACTTTCGAGACGATTCCGTTACAGGTGGCGCTGTTGTAGGCTTTCTGTGGCAGTCTCTTCAGCAAAGTCACATCTCCTCCAATCTCGTTCTCAATGACGCCGAAGTGAATAGCGGCCGCGCAGATGTTTGAGTCCTGCACTCAAGAGAACGTCTCAGACATAGAACAAGAACTCCGCTTGCAGGTCGCGCGGTAATTAACATACCTGTTTGTAGAGCCGTGTTCCGTAGACCTTGTAGCCGGCTTGGGCACAGCCCAGTGGGCACCGCACCCTGCGGAAGTAGTTTGTTTCATAAGGAGGCTTTTCGGCAAGAAAACGTCATACCAAGTCTGACTCACGTCATTGAACCGTCGAGGCTGAGGTCGGTGGCTGTGCTGCTGCATAAGATGTCTGTGGGTCAGAAGGGAAAAATCAAAGCCCGTTTCTTGCTAGTTTCTCACTGCACTCCAAACGTCGTACTCACTGCTAGGGGTGTCGTCAGACGTGCACCCTAAGACGTCAAAGCGTAGGCCCAAAAACATTGGCAGGAGGCGGATGTACTGGGCGAACACGGGCCTGGTTAGAATATACGTCCCCAAAGAAGGCTGGAAACAAAACACGCGCGTTTGCAAGGAACGACAGCAGCCTGGACGACAAAGTCGAGAGTCAGCAGCCACTCACCTGCTTTGGGTGGTCATCCCAAGTCCTTCCGTCAATACTGAACTGCATCGCAAATACGCTGGAACTTTGCAATTGGTATGTACACCTCTCGGTCTTAATGCCTGTCACCTTGAAGTTCTCGCCGAGGTTCACCTGGATCCAGCTGCCGACTGAGGGCGGAAGGCATTCCATTGCTCAGGATACCAAACCACAACTTTTGTTTTTACGTACACATTTCGGAGGATCTCCAGCAACCGCTGCCCCCCAGACGTGCTTTGTGAGGTTCGGCATTGATCGCAGAGGAAGAGGCTGAAAAAGAGGAGTCTGGGATTCTCCCGTCAGCGATGCCCAGACTATCAAGACACACTGAGGAAAGACACAAAAAAGACAATGTGGAAGGAACGCTCGCTCATTCATTCTCATGTCTGGTCACCCGTTCCTAGCCGACGCTCTATCTGGTGATCCGTTGGATTCTTTCCTTGGCACATCATGGGCAAGTGTCAGGATGTGAAGCCCACCTTTCTTCTCACAGCTGTAGACGACGCGGAGGTATTTGGAGACACCAGGGCAGGAGTCCGTATCCGTAAAGTAAATGGGGTAAATGGGGCAAATCTGATAGTTGTCACACAATTCTCTGAAGCGACGGAGAGCCCCTTCCACCCTGCATTCATCTGCAAGTGACAACACACCACCATTTCACGCGCATTTTATTCGCACACTTACATACTGACTTCAACTTGTCACAGGACGTAGGGGATTTGAATGGTTAATGACTATTAGAAAAAGAGCAATCCAAAAAGCGCCCGGCTTAGCTCTTTTTCATCGTTTTCTATTTTTATTCAAAGGTCAGATAAACATTTTCTATTGCCATCGCTCACACGTCCATGCATGTTGATATTGAGTTCTATGTTACAAGCGAGTTACCGCCAACGCTGACGGCGTGTGAAAAGCTCGTGACAGCGAGCCAAAAACAACGATGCCACTGGAGGATTCTTACCGCGTGATCCGCCGCCACTCGGACAGACGTCGCCACGCCTCCGTCCATGGAAAGCCGACCGTATGCGGATGACTCTTTCATCGGGACATTCGAGGGAGTTCCAATTGTCTTGGCAGACAAGCTCCTCCTTGTAGCCTGTGAGAGCACAACCGTTGACTTCTCTCCGTCTTTTTTTACAGAGACGTTGAAGGCGACTTACCGTCATGTGGCGGCAGCTGATGTGTCTTTCCTAGAAGCGGGAACCAGAACGTGGATGTCGACACGTGATGACGGTCCACCGCGGGGCGTCACATCTCACTTACCTCTTTTCTTGCAGACGTAGCCTCTCTTCTTGCCGCACTTGTCGCGCTTCCAGTCGCCGCTGCCAGTGAGCAAGAAAAGACATTTCCCCCCTTCAGTGACACCTGGAGGGAGGGAAACAAGATCAGAGCGCTCATCCGTTCCTCCAAAGTGCAGCTGACAAAAGCCTCAGCCCGACCTGCACTTGGCTGGAGGTAAGAGAAGGAGGATCCGTCAGTCCACTTGTCGCCGTCACGCTTGATGGAGGCGTCGGCGCCCAACCACAGGGAGGCGTCATCATTCATCGCCAGAAGCTTGGCGATACCTTTGGATCCCGAGGAGAACATGCAAGATTCCAAAACGACTCACACTTGACCCTGCATTACAACTTGATGGGTGCGGCACAGCCGTGACAAAGCGCTAACAATACTGCAACAGAGTGAAACAACAACAAAAAAAACAACAACCGAGCAACGCTGGCCATATCTCGCTCGGGTTTATCAGGTTTTGAGACTTAGCAAACTCATGGCCAGCCTACCGCGTATGAAGACCGCGTACTAAGACATGACGCCTTTTTCGATTTACTTTAGCTTCTATTTCTCGTTTGCTTCATGTCGGAGAATAAGAATTGAGCCACTTGTTCAAGGCCACTATATTTGAATTCATGGCCCCCTACCGCGTACGAAGCCCTGCTCCTCCGAGTTGGCGATGCTGAGCAGGTTCCCTTGGCGGCCTTTGCAGTCGGCTTGCGCCTCCTGCCAAGTCTTGGCGGGCTGAAAGTTGAACCGGTAGCAGAAGTCGTCCGAGGGGTTGTCCAGCCACCAGCCGCATTTCTCAGTCCAGCCTGCAATCCAGACATAAGACAGCATACGACGGCGTGCCGATGGGGTAAGACGGCTGCAGTGCGCAACGACACCTACGTAGTTGGCCGATTGATGGTGGCAGCTGTTGAGGCCCTCCGTGCTTGGCTGCGGGGTAAGGGGGTGTGTTATTTGCAAATATGAGCAAATGCTTGATGTGTGCAGAAGGGGCACTCGGGAGGGGCGTTTGCACCTCTTTTGCAGACAAATGGCCGCTGCGTGTTGCAGGGGCTGGCACTCAACTTCCCAACAGAATTTGGGAACGCGCAGTCCCCCGTGGTGTCATCTTGCCAATCGTCGTAGTTCTGTGGACGACATGAGCGTGTTGGACTCTGTCTGCTCGGCTTCCCAACGCCCTTCCTCGGCAATCGCTCACTCGCGCCCAAGTTTTACCCATTTCCCCTCCAAAACAATCCAATCGATGAAGCCTCGAGCGGCATTTCTCCCCTCTTTTTTACCCTGCTCAAATTTGGACTTTCCCAACTCATCTTTTGAAAAAGGCAATTCACTTACAAAACTTGTTCCGTCACTCCACTCGTAGTCGTCGCCCGTTGTCTTCTTGAGTCCCACGAAAGGAGATTGTGAGGTCCGCGAGTGCTCTGGAGGAAAGGAAGGAGAACACGAGCTTCAGGGCAAAAAGAGCTTCAGTCAAATGACGACAGCGGCGGTTGCTCTTGGTGCTCACCATACACAAATTGGGCCTCTTTCTTGGAGTGGACGCTAGCCAGGTGGCCTCCCCGGGAAAGACAGAACTTCTCAGCATCGTCAAAGGTTTTAAGCGTCTTCTCGAAACGATAACAATAATCGCCATAGCGGAAGGTGTTGTCGTGGCAGTCGGAGGCTGGGGCCACAAAGAAAAACATGACCATGACAAGATGTTCAAGTGCAAATAAGTGTGCTGCAACTCACTCGTCACTACAGCAGGACCACTTTTGAGCGAACACTTCGGGCAGTCTGCATAAAAAAGGACCTGTTTGAGCTTTTCTCTTCTCAAAGTCAACCTGATTACAAACGTGCAGGCTTACTCAGCGGCCGTTTGCACATGTAGGCCAACGAGGAAAGACAGGAGCCAGACCGCCACTTGCCGGGCTCACCCCCTCCCCCTTGGTTGACGTAGGCGCAGGACGCAACGTCGGCGCTGTCGGGAGAAAAGAAACAAGCAATTACCGTTTTTTTTTTTTTTCCCTTTCCCCAAGTGGCCCTTTTCAAAATTGGCTCCTCCGCCTGACAACAGCATGCAAAGTTGTTACGGCTTACCTTTCGAGTTGATTTGAGGCCCAGTTGGTGTGTGTCGTGTTCTCGCCATCGGACCAGGTCAGCTTCTGGCTCCCGCTTTCAAAGCGACACCAGAACTTGTCGCATTTCTGGGGGGAAAAAGAACAACAGTCCCACTTGTCGCAACAGTCGACGGCCGCTTGCGCTTCCGTCTCACCTGGTTGGAGAGTCCCAGCCAGAAGGGGGTGTCCTTGCCCATGGTGTCCTTCACAAAGTCCTCCTCGGCCGAGGAGGTGATGGAGAGCAGGTTGCCGCCCATCCGGACGCAGTGGTGCCAGGCCCCCAGCCAACCGTTGGGCGTCACCACCTCCTTCTTGTAGCAGTTGGTGCCGTGGTCGACCCACCCGGGAGCACACTTGCTGGCTGAGGGCACAATTTGGGGAACAGTTCAGAGCACACTCCTGTTTTTGCCCTTCAGTCCACCATTTTGAGCAAAGGTGCAATTTGCGGGTCACGGTTGGCCAAATCTACATTTTCTCGGGCAAATTGGAAGATCCGGGACTCGACTTGGTTAGCTTAGCCCAATGGCACCAGAGACGTTTACATTTTGAAAAGGATTCCGGAACATTCATCTTCGCACTTGAGAAACAACCAAAGTGCCGCTGTACAAGGTACAACGATGCAAAAAACATTCAACAGGTGGCTGAGTACTTCATAAAAACGAAAAAGCACAGAATTTGTTGGTTGGCATGGTGGGACTCCAGGGTCATGGTTTTCGACGCAGTCGAAGGTGACTTACAGTCAGGAGCCGGTGTAGGCTTGACTGCAAGAGGAAAGGAAAAATAGAAATCAAGGCACAGACAGACATCAAGGGGCGATGACGGTCGGTGGGGCGTTGCCTCTCACTTACCATTTCCTCTTTTCTTGCAGACGTAACCTCTCTCCTTGTTGCACGATTCGTACTCCCAGTTGCCGTTGCCAGTGAGGAAGTTAAGACAATTTCCATCGGGGGTACCTGGGGGGCGGGAGAGAAGATCTCAGTGCTCCTCCGTTCCTCCAAATGGCAGCAGACAACCGTCTCCGGCAGACCTGAAGTCGAGCGGACGTAAGTGAACGAGGCTCCGTCAGCCCACGTGCTGCCTTTGCCACTGATGGGGACATTGGCGCCCAACCACAGAGAGGATGCTTTCATCAGAGCTTTGAAGTAACCTGTACCAGAATGAACGACATCATCAAGAGGAGCCGAGTGAGGAGGACGCGTCATCCGTTGAGCTCCGGGTGATCGACTCTCAGCTCAAAATGAATCGAGTTAGACGGGGGGACCATCGAGAAATATTAAAACCAAAGAAGCAATAACAGTGCGGTTTGCAAACACAAGTTGGAGCTACTGAAACAGGGTAGACGGCTGAGGGGATCAGACCTCAACCAGCATCTGACAAAAAAAAAATGCGGATATTGCATGTGTGTGTGAGAGATAAAACACACACACACACACACACACACACACACACACACACACACACACACACACACACACAGAGAGACAGAGAGAGAGAGACAGAGAGAGAGCGAGAGAGAGAGAGCGAGAGCGATAAAAAAAAAACTGTTCACAGAAAAACGAGACGAGAATGAAAAAAAAAAAAAGAAGCTTTTAGCTGACAGTCAATATGGATTCCAGAAGAACACTAATGGGTCTTAATAGAGAACATCAGATGATCAAAAAACAAGTTATTGGGATTTTCATCAACCAAAAGCCTTTGACCCAGTAAATCACGGCATCAGAGTAGTTGGTCTGGACTGGCTGAGGAGCTACTTAAGCAACAGGCAGCGATTTGTAAAAAGTCTGGAGATCATGTATCCCATAACAGGTGAACAACCTCTGCCCTTGGGCCTCTTCAACGACTTGTGTATCCAACATCATGAAATGACGATGATGATGATACAAACATCTATTGCGCTGGGGACAATTTACAGCAGCTTATGGAAACCAACAATCACCACAGAAATGAATACGTGGTTTACTGTAAAACCAAACTGCCAACAACAAAATTATTTGTCAGGTATAAATCGAAGTAAAAATTGACAATGATATGAAAGAAAGAGTTTCTGTAAGAAAATTCCTGGGCGTGACTGTTGACAATAAAAAGCTGCTGGAAATCACACATTAATCAATCATGTAAAAACAAAAATGTCAAAGGTTATGGCAATTCTGAGGAAAGCAAGAAGCAATCCGGACTCCAGATACCTACATATTGCCATATCTGAACGACTGTGTGGAAATACGGGGTAACACCAAATAAGTCAAGCAATAGGAAAAATAACAAGGAGCATACAAACGCACTTTTTATAATACCAGACAAACGTTTCGCACTCAGGGATGTGATCAAACACAAGACAGCTCAAATTACATGTACACAGCAAGGTATAAAGGTATAAATTTCTTTCTGGAAAGGCAGGCATGGTGGCTATCATCTGAGAAGGGAAGAGAATTTTCAGAGTGGAAAAGTCTGAACAACGATAAAAAGTAAGGGTATAACCGTCGTTTGTAGGGTGAAATTATGGAATGGACTGGAAAATGAGCATGAAAATAGGGCAAACACAAGTGTTCCAAAAAAGTGTCGAAAAACTGTTTTTTTAACATGAATGAGGGGGGGAAAAAAAGACAAAACTGACTACACACATACTGACTACACTCGAGCATTGTTTGTTGTTGGGGATTTTGGGTTGTTTGTTTCAGTGACTTAGATATGGCACTTTAAAGTGGTGTTTTATTTTCCTATTTTCATGTTTTAAATAGGTTCAAAATGAACATATAACAACAACAACTTGTTCATGGCCAATATTTCAATTCATGGCCGCCTACCGCTTACGAAGCTCTGCTCATGGTCGTTGGTGATGCTGAGCAGGTTCCCTTGGAGGCGTTGGCAGTCGTCTTGCGCCTTCTGCCAGGTCTTAGTGGGCTGGCGGATCATCAGGTAGCAGAAGTCGCTCTCGGAGTCGTCCAGCCACCAGCCGCATTTCTGAGTCCAGTCTGCGAGCCAGACGGCGTAAGACGGCGCAAGGCCGCGTAAGACGGCGGCAGTGCGAGACACCTACCCGGCTGGCCGACTAATGGTGGCAGCTGTGGAGGCCCTCCGCGCTTGGCTGCAGAAAAAGGGGAGCGAATATGAGCAAAAGCTTCACGCATCCAAAAGGGACGCTCGGGAGGGACGTTTGCACCTGTTTTGCAGACCGCTCGGCGTGTCTGGTGGCATCCACTGTGTCTGTACAGGTATTTGTCGGCTTCCAACAATGAACAGTCACCACTGGAGTAGTACTTCGTTTTTCCGTAGTCCTGCGGATGAGATTTTGGACAGAACTTTAGCGTGTTGCATTCAATGTGGTCATCTTCCCGCCGCATTTCCTCACTTGCAGCGTTTTCGTACCTTCTCTCATTAAAGTTTCACTTTGGTTGTTGGGTTCACTTTGTCAGTCATAGTAGTATGAACATTGCAATAAAACATTGTGCCCACCCTGACACAAAGCAACTAACCCTGTCAGTCAAAGTAGTATGAACATCGCAATAAAACATTGTGCCCGCCCGCCCTGGCAACCCAAAAGGTGCACAAAGCAACTAACCCTGAAGACCTAAAGACAAACCCGAGCCACCGTCCAGGATATATCATCTTAACCGCCTCCTCTCTAAAATCAGAGCGCCAATACTTTGTAAGCGGCTGCCCGATGCCTCTAGACAAGACGGATGGATGCCTGCAACATGACTTTTCCAAAGGCCTTCAGCAATCCACTTACAAAAGAAGCTGTTCCGTCAGTCCACTCGTAGTTGTTGCCCTTCTTCTTTTCTCCCACCCATGTTTGCCAGTAAGTTATGTGATCTTGATGAAAGGAAGGAGAACAAGAGCTTCAGGGCAAGAAGAGCTTCAGCCAAATGACGACTGTGGCGGTTCTTCTTGGTGCTCACCAATAATGAATCGGGCATCTTCCTCAGAGTGTATGCTCGCCAGGTGGCCTCGCCGGGCGAGACAAAACTTCTCGCCATCCTCCCAAGTTCTAATCGTCGCGTCAAAAAGATAGCAATCATCGCCATAAAGGAAGTTGCCATCGTCGCAGTCGGAAGCTGAGGCCACAAAGAAAAACATTGAGGAGGAAACCATGACGAGATGGTTAAAGGGCAATTAAGCGTGCTGGAACTCACTCTTCATTACAGCAGAACCAGTATTGGAGGCACACGTCCGTCCCTCCGGGCAGCCTGCAAAAAAAAGACCCGTTTGCGCATCTCACCTTTCATCAGCAACGTGACCACGGACGCGCAGACTTACTCTGCGGCCGTTTGCACATGTAGGCCAACGAGGAAGCGCAGGAGCCAGACCTCCACTTCCCAGGCAAAAGATAAGCTCCTTGGTTGACGTAGGCGCAGGACGCGACGTCGGCGCTGTCGGTAGATTATAAAAAGGAACATTATCCTATTTTTCCTTGAGTGCTCGTTCTCAAAATTGGTTCCAGAACCTTTACGCGTGTCCGCCTGACAACAGCATGCGAAGACGTGACTTCTTACCTTTTAAATTGGTCTGAGGCCCAGTTGGTGTATGTCGTTGTCTCGCCATCAGACCAGATCAGCTCCTGGCTTCCGGCTACAAAGCGACACCAGACGTCGTCGCATTTCTGGGGGGGGGGAAGAAGAAAAGAGTTCCATTTGTCGCTGCAGAGTCCACGACTGCTTCCGTCTCACCTGGTTGGAGAGTCCCAGCCAGAAGCGAGTGTCCTTGCCCATGGTGCCCTTCACAAAGTCCTCCTCGGCCGAGGAGGTGATGGAGAGCAGGTCGCCGCCCTGCCAGACGCAGTGGTGCCGGGCCCCCAGCCAACCGTTGGGCGTCTCCACCTCCTTCTTGTAGCAGCTGGTGCCGTGCTCGAGCCACCCGGAAAGACACTTGTTGGCTGAAGGCACAATTTGGGGATCAGGCGGACACTGATGGAACACTTGCATGTTTTTATTCTGTGCTCTTCATTGGGGGCATCTCAACCAAATGCACGAGGATTCTGTCAGGGGTGGGGTGGGGGATGGGGGGTACAATGCCCATTGTCGCTTTGGCCCCTTCCAAAAACTTGCCTGTCCTCCATTTTTGGGTCCAGCCAGCGCCATGCAGCAAAGTGGAGCTGCTGATTGTTTGCATAAAAGCATCACTTACGCCTGCCAAGGATTGCACACAATTGCCCCAAAGTGATGATACTAAGCTTCAGATGTACATACAGTGGGGCAAAAAGTATGTCGTCAACCACCAATGGTGCAAGTTGTTCCACTTAAAAGATGCCATCATCATCTTCAGCGTCAGCAATTACCCCACCCACCAGTTACGCACGTGTGGCATATCGATGACCAATGACTTAAGCTCAAATCAGGTCATCACACATTTCACCACTGGAGGGTGCTAAAGCACAACGCAACTCAATCGAATGGAACACGTTGCAACAGTTGGACCGCTCCCCCCTTCTTAGCTCAAGAAGCCCGTCCGCCCGCCCTTCCTAATATCCAAATACAAAGCCAAGCAAGCCAGGCCTGACTCAGTGTTTCATGGAGAAGAAGGGCTTTTAAACTGCGGGCTTAATGAATGAATCAATCAATCAATCAATCAATCAATCAATCAAACCTAATAAGCATGGACTCTGGGGGGCAAATGCAATTTCAGATGCGCTCTGCGATTCACACGGAGAAATGAACACGCATTGAAATCAGAGTCTCATAAAATCGATTTTGCAATCTTTGAAAACATATGCCGACACATTTTGATGATGCACAGCGATATTATGAACTGCACAACTGTGTTGCAACTTTTTTTGATGACAACAGACCAGACACGAAGGTGTATTATTAATAATATAATTACAATATAATTATTAATATAACACAATGCTAAGAAATATCTATTGTATAAAGGGGCTGTAAGAAATGATTGCTAATACTCTATCAAGGACTGTAAGAAACTTAATAATAATGACTAATAATGATTGATTATTATTCATTATAATTAGCTCATATAAATCATGAAATTATTCTTATAATAGGGGCGCCAAGAATTATCTTGTCTATAATAATCATTTCTTACAATATATTATGCACATGTGTATATATATATACACATGTGCATAATATATTGTAAGAAATGATTATTCTTATTTATTATTATTATTATATGTATTACTATTATTAAACTAGTATTATCACTATTATTATATATCATTTATTATTATTATTCTTGTGTCTTGTTGACATTCTCTGTCTTTAACCCTAACGGTGCAACTCATCTACGTGTCACAAAGTCCAATCAGCCGCTCCTGAATTCCAAGCGTGCCCATGTTTTAGGAATACATTTTTTTTAAAAAACAAAAACAGAGCGAAGGAAAAACGAAGGAAAAACGAAAGTAAAAAAAAAAAAGAGATGGAAGGAAAAGCCCAGTAACGCGACAGCACATATAAACATACATAAAATGTAAAAATACATTCGGTTTTCAAAATAAAAGAGCAATTTTAGATTGAATATTTTCAAGTTATATGCTCAACTTCAATACATCATCCTGACAGCCAGTGCGCACTTATAAAATTCACAAGCGGGGCTCGTAAGAAAACGCAAAGACACTTGACTCAACGGTTTCAGCCCACATGAATGATGAAAATGATGATAAAGGCAAGCCTCGATAACTAGAAAGGTCCGGTCCGGGAGAATTGACGTACACAGCAACTACATCAAAGTGTCCGAATAATGAGGATTCTTTCAAGTTTTTGTCGTCCAAATGTGTGACATTGCAATGATTTTTTTAAATTTTTATCTCAGGCACCGTAATGTTAGAATATAAGCAGATGCCGTCGTGCTAACTCACAGTACAGTACATTCCAGCTCTTTACTGTTGTTTCAATGGACTAAAGATACAAATTGCTTACCTGAAGCACATGTCCAAAATATGGCAATCTGGAGAAGAACACGGTTTAGTTCTCTCCACATGTTGGAGGAAAATCTGAACCTCTCACTGAGGGTCGCAACGATTGCAGTCGGGAGAAAAGAAACGATAAGTCAGTCGCCTCACTGCGAGTA
This sequence comes from Syngnathus typhle, assembly GCF_033458585.1. Classification (NCBI taxonomy): domain Eukaryota; kingdom Metazoa; phylum Chordata; class Actinopteri; order Syngnathiformes; family Syngnathidae; genus Syngnathus; species Syngnathus typhle. The sequence continues at coordinate 12,779,100 of NC_083747.1, read as the reverse complement.
GGCAAGTGGATTCTAGTCAAGAAAAAAATGAACGTTCCGTGCACCCTGCTCGGACCCAGAGGCAGGCCACGCCCACACGCCGCGTACGTCAAACACGTCACATACGAAGCTAGTCATCTCAAAGCACTCAAGCGACGTGGGGAGTGGCGCGCGCGTGTGTGTATGACCAAAAAAAACAAAAAAAACAGCCTTTGATTCCTTTAGTGTTTGTGACTTTGTAAATGTTCTGGACGTGAACAACAGCGCAAAGCAGCCAACTCGTTTAACAGTAAATATAAATAATTAAATCCAAGTATGAAAGTTGGAATTCAATGAGGTGTCACTCAATTTATGTTCAAGTATACACAAGACTACAGAAGCTTTTCCATCCACGCCTCTCAGAATTTGTGTTGAATTTCAGAGAACATGAGAAAACACATTTAGCGGACGTGCTTTTGAATGAAAATGAACCAGGAGACGATGAGCAAATGAATCTGGGAGAAATGAGGGGAAAGCGTCTCCAATTGAGCCTCGCAGGCCTCGAGTGCAAAAGCACAAAACATGTAGAATACTTTTTATTCATAATATCTATAATACAAATAGGATCATGAATAGTATATTTTTTATTGAATCTTTGATTCAACTCCTCCGTGAACGTGCCTTTTCCTTTCGGCATTGCTTGTAAACACTCCCTGGCCAGCTCATCCTACTTTGTAGCAAAGTGACTCGATTTGAGAAGAAGCGCGTGACTTATTTGCCACCCAAGCAGGGAAACCTGCAATTGAGTGAAATGGAACCGAGTGGCAATCCTATTGACAATGTACTTAATAAATAATGCAAATTTTGAAAACCAACGTGATATTTTCTTTCATTTTTACCGCACGTCACAATGGGAAGCAATTGATCAGTATTAAGCAACAAAAGGAGAAAACAAGAATCCACTGATCGACCTGACTATTTTCATTATGATCTTGAGGTCGACTAAACCGGTCTAGAACGGGGTCTCGGTTTTCAACAAGAGCGAGCAGACACACAAAGGGCACCACTGCTTTGTTACTTATGTTGCGAGTCCAAGGTTGCCTGAAACCAGGGGTGGGGGGTGGGGGGGGCGAGTCTTTCCATCCGACCGGTGTTGTGAACAAATTGAAAAATGACTTCGGACTCATCACGCTACTTTGGCTTTGCTGCGGGGGAGTCGTCAGAACGTTCAAGGCTTCTTCCACAACGATACGTCTGTTTAACAAGAGCACAGACACATAGTTGTCCACTTTGGGTCAAATGGATGACAATAACAACTAAAAAGTATCCACTTAGGGACTGTTAAGTATTAATGTTTATGTACGCCCTTAGACTCACTGTGTGTATTAAGGTACCAATTCTGTTTACCTTTATGTTTGTTATATACGGTAATGACGTCACTACATTGATGCTACCGGGAAAGAAAGTCCTGTGACAACGGACATGCGGATTGTTGTATGGAATTGACTGACGGAGAAGTTGTTGCCTTTAGCGCCAGTGTGTTTGTAAAATAAATAAGCTGTGTTTTCAACTGAAAAAGGAACCACGCATCGTCCTACTTTTCTCCACCACGCAGACAGCGGAAAAAGTCACCGCCGCACACCATTTATTTGGTGAAGAAAAAGGAACACCCCCCTTTTTCACTTTACAGGTTATGGGCCCAGGGAAGGTTTGGACATGAGCTAACGTTAGCATCGGTAAGAAGACCGGAAAAAGTTACCGCGAAGTATATACGTGAAACTTGTGTCAAGCTAACAAGAAAGCTATCCGTGTACCAACCACCTGGAAATAAGTGGACGTGTTTAGATTCCCGGAAGAAGTGAAACGTGAGTGGCGATATTTGCATGTTGTAAATGCTAAAGAAGCAAACAACCTAGCTTAGCAAGTGAAAAGTATTTTAGCAAGCTAGAGTGAACGTGGCGCGTCAACAACAACAAGAAGAAAAATGGCAAGCACAACAGCAGGAATCATTGCAGCACAGATTGATTGATTGATTGATTGAATATTTATTGATCCCCAGGGGTGGGGAAATTCAGGCCCCAGCAGTATTCATACCACAGAGTGGGTATACAAAAGACGCACAAATGGCATGAGCGCAACTCAACAGGCTCTCATAAGGCTGCCACACAACGGCGCCACAAAGAAAGCCAGAAAGTGCTCAAGATAAAAGCCATCAAAGCAAAACAAAGATAAAAGACAAAGGAAAAAAAGTAACTGTGGCCAACCTGCACCCCTCAATACAGGAGAACACCCCAAAACACACTAAATAGCCTCCACGGGGTCCATAGACAGGTGTAGGGGCAGTCCAGTTCAACGGCGCCCAATGGACCATGGTCGTGAATCGGTGAAAAACATCACAAAGCAGGCAAACGTGTGAGCAGCGTCCTGGGCACCCAGTCGGGTGCACGTGCAGATGGTCACCACGGGGCTAGCATGGCGAAAGTCGTTGGTTCCGACGAGCACGAGGGAGCGGAGTCCCCACAGGGGTTGCGGTTGCAAGGCCAAGGCGAGGGACCCGGTCATCACTGGCCGGATAAGCAGGAAGCCGCCGTAGAGTTACGCCGGTCTCGACCGATGATCCCGGTCCCAGGAAGAAAAAAAAATAATACAAAATATCCGATCCGAAGAGATACCGAGGTGCGGTAGAAGGCACCAGCATCGCCGAATGGACAAAAAGACAGAAAGAAAAAGGAGAAAAGAAAGAAATAAAGAGGAAAAGAGAGAACACTGCTGGGAGGCAGCCACTTACGGCGCCATACCGAAAAAAAAAAAAAAAAAAAAAAAAAAAAAAGATGTTATTCGACGGTTCAGAAGATAAATATGAACTATGGGAAACAAGATTCCTGGGACACTTGCACATCCGTAAGTTAAAAAGGACAATTTTGAATGAGCCCGCAACCGACACCAGTGAAGAGGAATTAGCCCAAGACGTAGCTAAAAATGCTGACTGTTATGCAGAGCTGATAAGGCTGTTAGACGACAAAAGCTGATCACTTATCAGACATGATGCAGCTGATGATGGCAGGAAAGCCTTGAAAATGCTCAGAGAACATTATTCAGGAAAAAGCAAGCCAAGAATCATAAACTTGTATACCTCGTTGACCAGACTGAACATGACAGGTAACGAGAGTGTAACAGACTATATGATAAGGGCAGAAAACCTGATTACTACTCTGAGAGATGCAGGTGAGACTATGAGTGATGGATTGACCATAGCAATGGTGTTAAATGGCCTACCTGATTCCTTCAAGCCACTAGCCGTACATGTAACACAAAATATAGATACAGTTACATTTACCGATTTCAAGAGAAGGCTACGGATTTATGAAGAAACTGAGAGGATGAAACTAATAGAGTCTGCAGATAATGTGATGAAAACTTGTGTGAAGCCAAGCCGAGGCTCCACTAAAAAGCACATCAGCAACAGAAACGGTGAAGATTCTGCTGACCTGACATGCTACAGATGTGGAACAAAAGGGCACAAGTCAAGAGGATGTACCAGAAAAGTTTGGTGCAGTTACTGCAACAGCAACACGCATCAAGAGTCCATATGCAGGAAAAAGAGGACTCAAGATGGAGCGAGAGAAATCGCAGAGGGAGAGACTGGTAACCAAGATCACCTTTTCAAAGCCGAGCACATGAAAAAGAAGAGACTGTCAGATAACGTGAAGATGAAAGGCATCATGGTGGACGGGGGAGCTACATCTCACATTGTGAATGACATCCAGACGTTCACCAGCTTCGATGAGTCATTCAAGCCTGAGTCTCATTCAGTGGAACTAGCCGACGGGACCAAGTGCAGTGGAATAGCACAACGCAGAGGAACAGCGGTGATCTACCTACGTGACGATGCCGGGCGCCAGCAGACAGCGCAGCTGAGAGAGGCGTTGTACATGCCCTCATATCCTCACAACATCTTTTCGGTGGCAAGAGCAACAAATGGAGGAGCGACTATCACCTTCAAGAAAGGAGACAGTCACATAGTTACCAAAGACGGCAGCAGGTTTGACATCCATGAGAGTGGTAACTTGTTTTATCTGCCAACCATTGAAAAGAATGTTATTGATAAATGTAAACAATGTGTGAGTCATGATGTGCAAACTTGGCACGAGATTTTTGGACATTGTAACTACGATGATGTACAAAGATTACAAGGTGTAGTGAAAGGTATGGAGATAAAAGGCAGTGCAGTAAAACCTGCATTCTGTGAGGTATGCACACAGGGAAAATTCACCCAGACAAGGAACAGAGAGCCAGATAGTAAAGCTAAAAAGCCTTTAGAACTAGTGCACACTGACCTAGCGGGTCCCATGCGGACACCAAGCATAGAAGGGCACAGATATGCACAGTCTTTCACCGATGACTACTCAGGGACCATATTGGTGTATTTTCTTATGTCTAAAGCAGATACAGTACAGGCTACAGAGCGGTTCTTAGCAGACATAGCACCTTATGGGGAAGTAAAATGTATCCGTTCAGATAACGGGACTGAGTTCACAAGTCGAGACTTCCAGACATTGTTGAGGATAAATAGGATTAAACACGAGACGTCTGCACCATATTCTCCCCACCAAAACGGTACAGCAGAAAGAGGGTGGAGAACACTGTATGATATGGGCAGGTGTTTTCTCATAGAGAGTAAGCTACCAGATACGCTGTGGAACTACGCTATCCAAACAGCAGCTTACGTGAGAAACAGATGTTACAATAGACGTACAAAGAAAACGCCATACGAACTGTTAAACGGCAGGGAACCAAATGTATCCAAACTACAAAAATTTGGATCCGTATGTTTTGCTTACAAACAAGAGAAAGGCAAACTAGAGTCAAGGTGCGAGCAGGGTGTGTTCGTAGGTTATGACAAAAACAGCCCAGCTTACCTGGTGTATTATCCAGATACAGAGAAGGTTCAGAAGCATAGATTGGTGAAATTCACCCAAGCAGCCAAAGAGAAGGAAACACAAACACCTGAGTCACATACAGGATGTAATGACATAGAGGTACATCCCAGGGTCAACAAGGATGAAAATGTTGATGATGAATGTGTGTATGTGCCAGATGATTGTACCCAAAGTGATGTTTCCAGAGCTCTACCTGACATGACTGAACGTACACCACGGGGTAGAGCTGCTGAGACTGAGATTAGAAGGAACCCACCGAGAAACGGGAGACTTCCAAGCCACCTACAGGAGTTTGAGACCGAGGACACTGTTGACAAACTGATAACATGCGTGGACTTTTGTTACAAAGCCGTATGCGACATTCCTCAAACCTACCAGGACGCCATAGTGTCATCCAAGTCAAAGCAGTGGAAAAATGCAATGGACGAGGAGATGAGATCGCTGGAGGAAAACAAGACCTTCACCCTCACCCAGTTGCCACCGGGTAAACAGGCAGTGGGTGGTAGGTGGGTCTATGCACTCAAGAGTGACATTGATGGATCAGACAAGTACAAGGCAAGATTTGTGGCAAAAGGCTACAGTCAGAGACAAGGGACTGACTATGAGGAAACATTCTCACCTACAGCCGACATGACAAGTGTGCGAATAATGATGCAAAAAGCGGCGCAAGAAGATCTTATTCTACACCAGATGGACGTTAAGACAGCTTATTTGCATGCACCAATCGACTGTGAGATATATCTGGAGCAGCCACAAGGTTATGAAAAAGAGTCTGAAAATGGTGAAAAAATGGTATGTAAATTGCACAAGTCTCTTTATGGTTTAAAACAATCAGGCAGGAACTGGAATGTGATGTTACATACATATCTGAGTGAAAATGGTTTTGAACAGAACCCAGCAGACCACTGTGTGTACACGAGAGAAAAAGATAATGAGAAGGTTATTTTGCTAGTATGGGTGGATGATCTCATAATAGCAGCTAGGAGCGAGAATGTACTGAACAGTGTAAAAGGGATGCTTGCAGACAGGTTTAAAATGAAAGACCTTGGTAAGTTAAACCATTTTTTAGGGATAGACTTTAACCAGACAGAGGGCCAGGTAAAAATGTCACAGAAGAGATATGTAAACAAGATACTGGACAGATTCGAAATGCATAATTGCAGGCCCAGAGAGACTCCTTGTGAGCCAAAGCTTGAGTATTCAGAGCATGCTCAGAAAATGAAAGACTCAAGGAAATATAGGGAAGCTGTGGGAAGTTTAATTTACCTGTCCACATGCACTCGACCAGATCTAAGTTATGTGGTCAGTAAACTATCCCAGCACTTTGCTGATCCAACAGAGGAACACTGGAGCACAGTTAAACATGTGTTCAGATATCTCAAAAACACCACAGAACAGGAGTTACGTTTTAAAAGAAGTGAGACACTAGGTCTAAGAGTGTACTGTGATGCGGATTGGGCATCAGATGTAACAGACAGGCATAGTACAACAGGATTTTGTGTCAACATGAGTGAGAGGAGCGCTCTCATCTCTTGGAAAACAAGAAAACAATCAACTGTGGCTTTGTCTACATGCGAAGCAGAGTACATGTCCTTAGCATCAGCTATACAGGAATGTATCTACTTAGAACAGCTGCTGAGAGGCATAGACAAATACGAGTATGCACAAACTAAAGTGTACGAAGACAATCAAGGTACTATTGCACTAGCCAGAAACCCAGTAAGCAGGCAAAGATGCAAACATATAGATATAAAGTACCACTTCATCAGAGAACATGTAAAAAGTGGGAAGATAATCTTAGAGTACTGTCCTACTGAGCAAATGGTTGCTGACGTGTTAACTAAACCAGCTACTAAACTTAAACTAAGAAGGTTTGCTCAGGACATGTTTGGTACTTAAATGTGCATAGTGTATTTGTGTTATTGTTTTATTTGGCCCAAAGAGGCAAACTGTGTTATTGTTTTGTTTTTCTAGATAACACAGTGAGTTAAGTGCGAGTGGGTGTGTTAAGTATTAATGTTTATGTCCGCCCTTAGACTCACTGTGTGTATTAAGGTACCAATTCTGTTTACCTTTATGTTTGTTATATACGGTAATGACGTCACTACATTGATGCTACCGGGAAAGAAAGTCCTGTGACAACGGACATGCGGATTGTTGTATGGAATTGACTGACGGAGAAGCTGTTGCGTTTAGCGCCAGTGTGTTTGTAAAATAAATAAGCTGTGTTTTCAACTGAAAAAGGAACCACGCATCGTCCTACTTTTCTCCACCACGCAGACAGCGGAAAAAGTCACCGCTGCACACCATTTATTTGGTGAAGAAAAAGGAACACCCCCCTTTTTCACTTTACAGGGACAAAATTCCCCACATGAAATGTCTCGAGTGGCATGGCTGCGCGCTCAATAAATGTCCATACAAAAAGAAATAACAGTTGAATAAATAATGCAAATTTCGAAAACAAACGTGACATTTTCTTTCATTTTCACTGCAGGTCACAATGGGGACCCAGTGTCATTTTTGCGGACGATCGTTATTCAACAACAACAACAACAACAGCAGCAGCAGAGAAGCAAAATCCAGGGATGGACCGATAAGCCTTTCAACAAGAGGGCGCAGACACACAAACGGACACGGCGCTTGCTATTACTTGAATTTATTTTCGATCGTGACGTCGACCCTCCCCCCAATGACTGGCAAATGGTCCCAAAATGCTACCGTTCGTTTGTGCTGGTTTGTGCCGTAAAAACGTTCGTTTGAGCTGCGACGGTTTTGTAGCTATGAGACATTTAATGTCTAGCGATGACGTCACCGCATGGCGTCGCGTATTGCAAGCTCCTGGAACGCCACCGACGCAGGACGAACTGTAGCTCAATATGTTGCTTGAAATCTTCTACCTTGAAACTAGATCAAGCCCAAAATAAGCACCAAGAAGGGCATGGATCGACGTGTTCTTTGTGTTTCTTACAAGTGTTCCCGTTTTGCTGCAAGTTAAAAAGTCGAGAGCAGGTGAGCATCGGAAATGTCAGTATGTTTAAAGAAGCAAAATATCGCCATCTGTCTGTGGCTCAAGTCCACTGCATGAAGGATCCGTCGTCATCTGACACTCAAGGACTGTTTATTGGCAACCACAGAGGCTGTCAAAAAGAACGTTCTTTGATACTATATTGTGTGCTGATGATATTTATAGTATTGTTTGCCTGCAATTAAATCTTTATCATGTGACCATTTGTTATTTCTGCTTGCGTATGCGAAATGTAGGTTTTGAGTTAGTTTGCTTCCCTTGTATTATGATGTGTGAAGGTTTGTCCAATCCTAGCCTTACCACTAGTGGTCTGTACAATCAAAAGCTTTCAAAAGCAAAAAAAAAGAGGTACCTCAGTGAGCATGATGTATTTTATGTAGCCTATTTGCAATTTGGGTCAGTTCGGTTCAGTGCTTCAAAAGTGCAGTGCACACCTTTGCATGAAACAGTCAGGGGTCATGATGCCATCAATTTGTTTCCATGGTTGTCATCTTGTGACTTTTTTTTTTTTTACATGACACTAGTGTGGTGGGATTTTGACATCTAATGCTTGATTTGTGCAGTACATTAAGCGCGTGTGTGTGTTCCATCAGCGCACAGGGCGTGTGATGCGTCAGTGCAGTAGTGTTGGAGTAGTAGTGCCTGTAGTTTGTGCATGCTGCATGCTGCCTCTGCTTGCCACTTTTCTGCTTTCAGCTACCGCCACCGGCTAGCCCTCTGTTTCCGGGGGTGAAAAGAGGAGCCGAGTGTGTAAGTCTCCTCAGCCGGTACACAGCCTCTCCATTGCCAAGACTTGCACACGCCTCCTCGTGGCCACACACGGTAACTGGCACCTTGCGGTCCCAGGCTAAGTTGTGCAGGATCTCGGAGCAGCAGTGGGCCCCAGAGATGTGGCATGTAGGCCCACCGGTGTGTGGACACGCCCTACTGCCCATCAACCACTGTCCCGGCTGTGGGTAAACAGCTCCAGCTATGGGTAAATAGTGAAGACCTCAAAGGTGGACCAGGCGGAGGATGATGGCTGACCTGAGGGGTGGCGTCACAACGGCTGGGAAGGCGGATGAAGGCTGCAGCAGAAAAGGGTCACCAGTCGTCTTGGTCTCCTTGCCACTGGACTCTGACCCCGATCTGTCAAGGACAGTGTGGTGACTGTCTGTGCACCAGTCTCCCCACTTTAAACAAAGTCACGCACAGGCGTCTTTTTCAGGGAATCCACCTTACATCCCGGATTAAAGTCCTGTGGCGACCAGTAAGTGGCAACGGGGGCAGGATTGTGAAGTCTGGAAGCCCCTAGTCACAAGCTGGCACATCAGGCGGTGGATGTTAGATGATCGTTGGGCTCTTGGACCGAGGCAGATAGAGCTCTTCGGTAGCTGCATCCACGACTGAGCAGCCCTTTTTAGGATCCACTCTGCTCACCCCTGATGGGGAAGGGGCTAGAAAAGGTGCCCTAAACATAGCCTGCCTCAAACCTCCCGACTGGATTACCGCGTTCAGAGGGATCACCAATATGCGGTCGAAAACACAGAAACATGAATTTTGGAGCATGGAATGTGCGCACACTAATGGACAGTGTAACCAGTGATAGGCCGGAGAGGAGAACCGCCATCATTGCCAGGGAACTGAGAAGATGCCGGATTGACATAGCTGCTCTTTCAGAAACCCGGCGGGCAGAGGAAGGTCATCTGAAGGAGGAAAAGGGTGGATACACTTTCTTTTGGAAAGGAAAGGCCACAGATGAGCCTAGGATCCATGGGGTTGGTTTTGCCATCAAGAACCAACTGATCAGCCAGCTCTCTGAACTCCCTGTGGGAATCAGTGAGCGCCTGATGACCCTCCGTCTGGTGCTGGTCAACAACCAGACGGCAACAGTTCTTAGTGCTTATGCACCTACCCTTAATTCCGATGAGGACAAAAAAGAGGCCTTCTATGCCTGTCTGGATGATGTATTGTCAAAAATCCCCAAAGAGGACAAGATTATTATACTGGGAGATTTCAATGCCAGAGTGGGCCGGGACCACCACCTCTGGAAGGGCACCATTGGAAAGGAAGGCATTGGAAACATCAACTCCAACGGGGTTTTGCTTCTTAGCAAATGTGCTCAATATGACCTTACCATCACGAATACCATCTTTCGCCAGAAGAACAAACTCAAGGGTTCATGGAGACACCCTCGCTCTAAACAATGGCATCTTATTGACTATGTCATTGTCAGAGCCAGGGATCAGCGCGACGTGACCATCACAAAAGCCATGATGGATTCAGAGGCCTGCTGGACAGATCACCGCCTGATACGATCCACGATGTCCATCAGACTCAAGAGGAAGAGGAGACTGCAAAAGAAGCTGAGCCGGCAGAGACTAAACCTCGAGGCCCTGAACAACACTGCCGCCCTGCAGCTGTTTCAGGCCTCTCTTGGAGAAAGCCTCATTCAGGAATACCCTGAGGACATCGAAGAACACTGGAGCCTGCTCAAGTCTTCCATCCTCGACACCTGCCGTGCCACTCTCGGGTACAAGGCCAGAAAGCATCAGGACTGGTTTGATGAGAACGACACAGAGATAGAACAGCTCATCTCCAAGAAAAGGGAAACCTTTCGTGTCTGGCAAAATGACATCACCTGCACAGCAAAGAGACAGGCCCACTCCAAAGCCAAGGCTGACGTCCAGAGCCGGGTGAGACAGATTAAAAACTCCTGGTGGACAGAAAGGGCACTGGAAATCCAGAGTTTGGCAGACTCTGGTGACACCAGAGGCTTTTTCAGCGCTACTAAGGCTGTCTACGGCCCAAGCCATCGCGGCCAAAAACCCCTACGCTCTAAAGACGGGCAGGAGCTGTTGAAGGACAATGAGTCCATAAACAACCGGTGGAGAGAGCACTTTCAGGAACTCCTCAACCGTGTCAGCACAACTCAGTCGGATTTCCTCAGTCACATCCCTCAGAGTCCCATCAGGGAAGACATGGGTGAACCTCCCACTTTAGTAGAGGTCCAAGATGCCATCAGGAGCCTGAAGAACAACAAGGCTTCTGGGCCAGATGGGATCCCAGCTGAGGTCCTAAAGGAAGGTGGACTAGAGCTCCAGCGCCACCTCCATTCCCTCTTTCTGAAGGTCTGGGAAAAAGAAGTACTCCCCTCGGAGCACAGGGATGCTCTGATAGTGACCATTTTCAAGAAAGGGGACAAAGCGGATTGCGGAAACTATAGGGGCATCTCGCTCCTTTCAACAGTTGGCAAAGTACTTGCTCGTGTTCTTGCCAATCGCCTACTGCCACTGTCTGAGGAAATTCTCCCAGAATCGCAGTGCGGTTTTCGCCCATCTAGAGGCACTGCAGACATGGTTTTTACAGCACGCCAACTCCAGGAGAAATGCCGTGAGCATAAACAGCCTTTATTAATGGCTTTCATAGACCTTACAAAAGCCTTTGACACGGTGGATCGCCAGGCCCTATGGAGCATTCTTCTGAGGTATGGTTGCCCGGACAAATACGTCAGAATACTGCGTTTATTACATGACGGAATGACAGCCACAGTGCTCAATAACAGCTCCTTGACTGAGCCTTTCACTGTAGAGACAGGGGTCAAACAGGGATGCATTATTGCACCCACCCTGTTCTCTGTCTTCATTGCCGCCATACTCCACCTCATCAACAAAGAACTACCACACGGAATCCCAATATGGTACAGGACTGATGGCAGGCTCTTCAACCTTAACAGGTTCAAAGCCAAAACCAAGATCAGAACCACCACGGTCGTGGAGCTCCAGTATGCAGACGATAATGCCATAGCAGCACACTCTGCAGAAGACCTCCAGGGCATCCTGAACTCCTTCGCAAAGGCATACAGAGCCCTGGGTCTGACCGTGAACATCAAGAAGACCCAGGTGCTACATCAACCCCCACCCAACCAGCCATCTACTCCGCCCATCATAAATGTGGACAACACTGCACTTGAATATGTTCACCATTTCCCCTACCTCGGCTGTTTTCTCTCCTCCAAAGCGGACATTGACTCCGAGGTCAACCATCGCCTGAGCTGTGCCAGTGGAGCGTATGCCAGACTCCGGAAAAGAGTCTTCGAAGACCGAGACCTCCGGGTTGACACCAAGCTCCTGGTTTACAAAGCTGTGGTTCTCCCCACCTTACTTTACGGGGCAGAGTCATGGACAACCTACAGCAGGCACCTAAGAGCTCTTGAACAACACCACCAGAGAACCTTGAGGAAAATACTCCGGATCAAATGGGAGGACAGACGCACAAACATCAGCGTTCTGGAGGAAGCCAGGATACCGAGCATCACCACCTTAATAATGCAGCACCAACTCCGATGGACAGGACATCTCATCCGCATGGCTGACACCCGCCTCCCCAAACAGATGTTATACTCCCAGCTGGAGAGAGGTCCGCGAGCCCCGGGCGGGCAAAAGAAACGTTTTAAGGACAACCTCAAGACCAATCTCAAGAAATTCCAAATAACATCTCGGGACTGGGAGCGCATCGCCTTGAACAGGAACTGCTGGAGGGCAGCGGTGCAAGAAGGTGCAGCACATCACGAAAAGGAACTCCGCCGTGTCGCAGAAACCAAACGACAACTCGGAAAGGAAAGACAAAAACAGGCTCCAGCACGACCACAACCCACCACCACATTCCCCTGCCCACACTGCACAAAAATATGTGGATCCCGGATCGGCCTCTACGCCCACCTGCGGACCCACAAGTAGATGACCCTGAGAAGAAGACCGTCATACTCGTCCCGAGTGACCGCCGATGATGACATTAAGCGCAGGCTATAGTGCCATCTCGTGTGGGGTTTGCATGTTTGCATGCGCAGGTTTCCTCCCACATTTCAAAAACATTCATGACAGGCCGATTGACCGCTCCTACTTGTTTTTATTTTTATTTTTTTTTTGGAAGGGGGGATAGGAATGATGTGAGTCCTGCCACTGCCTGGCACCCAGTTCAGGATGTGCCCCCAGCTGGAATAGGCTAGCTGCGTGAGGATAAGCACTTCAGGACAATGGATGGATTTCATGACGTGGAAAGCAATAGAGAGCATCTCTTTTTCCAGATTGTTACAAAGAGCCATGCAAAAATGCACCGAAATGGCGTCATGAGGAGGTCTGACTAATAATCGTACATCAGGAGTAATAAAGTATGATCTAATTGACCAGATTATAAAATTGCCCTGTCCAAATCAGTAAACTATTCAATGAGTTAACAGGTGACACCAATTGTCTTTCTTATTTTATTGTTTTTTTGGGGTCAATTAAACATGGTCAAACAACAGATGGAATAATAATGCATGGTAAATTTAACAATAAGTAAATGAAATATCAATTATGAAAATGCATGGTAAATCTAAGAGAATAACATGGTAAATTGAACAAAATAATAATATTGCATGGTAAATCATAATATCACATGTTAAGTCAAGAAGAAGAAGATGGATGGTAACTTAAACAGAATAATAACACGTGGTCAATCTAACAAGACGACTAATGCATGGTTAATCAATCATAATAATGCATGGTAAATTGAACAAAGTAATAATAATGCATGGTAAATCACAATCACATGTTAAGTCAAGAAGAAGAATGCATGGTAACTTAAACAGAATAATAACACATGGTAACTAACAAGACGACTAATGCATGGTTAATCAATCATAATAATGCATGGTAAATTGAACAAAATAATAATAATGCATGCCGATTTAGAGTTTAAGATGAACAAGTTTGAGCTTCAACACCCTTTTGGTTTGGTTCCAATTGGAGCGTTTCTATGAGGCTTTTTATTGACTGCCAACTATTAAGTCTTTGCCCTGGTCCTGCAGACCAATAAAACTCCTGGCATGGTGCTGATGGGAAAACTTCGCAATACTCGTTTGAAAGTGATACTTTATTGCGATAGAGCAGTTCAGTTTGGCCACAAAATAAGTTCTATTTAGTTGTAAGCAGCTTTGTGACCTTGACGTGGTCTTCTGAATTGAGGATCAATATTAGTTTTTTTGAGCATTTAAGGCTGTTTTCAGTGATGGAGTGCAGCTGAGATATGATGCAACCAATTGTATGGAACTGGATTTCCACAATGGAAAGTTTCCTGCACATCTGGGGGGAAATCGTGTGACATTGTGGGTGGCAAAAAGATATTGCAGTTGAGGTAGTTGGCAGAGGAAGAGGCGATCGTCACAGGAAGGGGCTTAATAACTCGACATGGTGCTCTCCAGCTACTCGTTGAAAAGGCAGACCTGTGTGGATGGACACGTTTGTTACTTTGCTCACAAAGGGGCCGTTTGACTTGTAAGTCCCGTCAGTGGGTCATCGGATATACAAGAAATGAAAACTCAGGAAGGCCTGAGTTGAGTTTTGAATCCAGAAACTGTCAGGCTTCCCACTTAGGAACATCTTGATAACACTTGCTACTAGGGGTGTAACGATTCATCGATACACATCGATTAATCGATATAATGCTCTACGATTTATTGGCATCGATGCTAAACGTAAACATCGATTTATATCGCCGTGTTTGACCTCGGACATTAGACGCGACTTTATTTTGAAATCCAGTTCATTGTTGCTTGCTTCCTTTTTCCGGGAGCAGTGCGCGGCGTTGTTGTGTTGTGAGCAGAGCAGGCACGTGAAAGGGGAGTCGACAACTAGTACGCGGCTCCTGGGCTGGTGCTATGGCTAGTGTCCAAAAAGACGAGGAAATTTGCTCCCCTTTAGGCTTCAAGTCATTCGTTTGGAAGCACTTTGGATTCCAAAGAAAAGATGGCTCAACGGACAAGACACGTGCAGTTTGTAAATCCTGCCATGCGGTGATCAAATATTCAGGGACCACAAATCTCTATATTTATATTTAAAGAAAAAACACGACATAAAAGTTCAGTGTTAAAATAAGCACTTTGTATACTACAATACTCTTGTAATTTCCTAAATAAAGAGTTTGCAGAACCTGTTGATTTTGCGTATTAATTGTTATAAATCAGGATATTGTTCTATATTTTATATTTATTTATATATATATATATATATATATATATATATATATATATATATATATATATCGATCGTAGAGCACTATATCGTGATATATTGTGAATGTATCGCACCAGGCTTTAAGATATCGGCAAATATCGTATCGTAGTTCTTTGTATCGATATGATATCGTATCGTGACAAAACCCACGATTTACACCCCTACTTGCTACCCAATGTTGGTATTTGTCTGGAAGGTTTTATTTGTCTTGGCCTACCAAAAGCTGTTCCCACAAATTTGGACACATAACTATGCAAATTGGCGGAATCCATGTTTCTACCACTCCAAACCTTAATGGATCAATTCGATTCAATTACTTTATCCCGTGTACCTTGGCATAGACTCCCGGGGGGTCCTTCTCGGCACAGCCGAAACCCCAAGACACAACACCCTGAAGCTCGCTGTTGCACACCCCGGGGCCCCCGGAGTCACCCTGGCGGCGGCACAAAATTCGTGTTTGAGGGTTCAAATGCTTAACGCTCAACCTTTGACATCAATTCCTGAAGGGTTGAAGACAAATTTTGAGAAGTTATTTTTGGCGCTCGGTACCTGGCATGAGTCCTTGCCTCCCTCCAGGTATCCGGCGCGGAACATGGCATCGGTGATCATGCCAGAAGAGGATAGGAGTTGTTACAGTCTTTGTCTGACAGGATGGGGATGTCCAGGCACTGCAGCTAGTTCCTGTCGGCGGCTGGAACATAGGCCACAATGTAGAATGGTGAACCTAAGCTTGGATTCAAGATGTTCTGACGGATCACACAAAACTTGGCTAGGCATGAACCAAAGAAGGCCATGAGTATGGATCAGCGCTCATCCACTGCCCATCTAGTGTAACATTCAGTCATTAAAGATGCATCTAGTTCTGAAGTTCTAAAGATCAAAGATGCCCACTCAAGAGGAGAGGAATTTGATCTTAAAATCTTTGACTGTGGGACTCACAGGAGCTTATGGTGTTGCCCCATCCGGAGACTTTGCACATGGTGCCGGCGGGGGCGCAGCTGCTGGGCAGGGCCACGGGCTTCACATACTGGTTGAGCGTGGCGGGTCTGCTTAGCTTAATCAGCATGATGTCATTGTCAATGTCGTAGGAGCTGTAGCAGGGGTAGCGGATGACCCGAGAGGAACAAATGAACTGCTCGGTTCCCTCGTTGACCTTGATGTGATGCTCGCCCAGACGCACCTACACGCGGCTGGAGAGCATTCAAGGTTTGAAAAGGGGGTTCATGGGATTGAGGTAAATTGATCGGTTGGGGGCGGGGGGATGTACGTACGACTTGTATCAGTGAGCGGCAGACACAACCCAGTTCTCGTTGACCAGGGAGCCTCCATAGAAGTAGCCAGAGTTCAGAGACACCTGATGGGGCTGCGAGTGGGGCGTGCACTCGTAGCCTCTGACGATCTTGTCGTCTTCGGTGGCAACTGCAAATGGAGCCGCGAACTCATTAACCGAGCGAATGTCAAGTAAGGCGATGAGGGAAGGTTTACTCACAGGCGGCTCCGACGAGCAGAACAAAGACCAGGCACCTCATGGTTGCCAAGGGATCCTGTGGATGAGGACTTCAGCCTGGTGCCTCCGTTATATTGAAAGGTGCTCTCCTGCCTCTCTTTTAGGCACACCCCCAAGGTTGTGTTGGAACTGTGAAAAGGGTCAAGTCAGAAAATGCTGAGTGAGTGATGGTGAAATGTCCGTCATCAAGGCAAGCCCAGCAGAACTGAAGAGTATTTTTATTGCGTAACTAAACACTCACCAATAATAACTGTATTTTGTTGGGACAACTTTATATTTGTGGGGTTCGGTAAGGATTTGTGATGTATGTGTGTGTCTAAATTTAGCTGTTTGTAATATTTGTTTTTTGAGTCGCTGACCTTGACATTGTGCTGTGGAAGGCTTCTGCAGATGGACTGTTCACAAGCTCAAATGTTGATTGAAGTCTTTAGATACGGCAGCTCAAAAACATACGGCCACATATCAGAGCTGTGCAAAATCAACTTTGTTTGACTTTTTTTTTATATGATAGCCATTTTCTGTTCCAATAGCGCTTAGCTGTTAGGTTATGTTAGCCCCTCTCGGGTAAGCAGAATTTCTATCAGGTAAAGAATTTCCATCAGATAAAGTCCTAAAATCAGGCACTTCATTTAATCAGCGATGAGAACGGCAAATGAAAAAAAACACTAAAAGGTAGCCGGGATCTGGGGGTCGCATGCCCGATTTTGGCAGTGTAGCAACCCAGAACCCATTAATTTCATCACTCAATTTCAACACTTTTGTTAAAAATATATTCCTGCTTGGTGGGATACCAAGGTGAATATAATACAGTCAACCCTCGGTTTTCGACCTAAGTGTGCAGGGAGCTTAATTTTGTCCGATAGCGCAACTGCAGCGCACCGTCGAACGCGCAAACGTAGCGCGTCGCCGAACGCGCAAACGTAGCGCGTCGCCGAACGCGCAACTGCACCGCGCTGGTCGCATTATTGTGACAGAGTGGTCGCTGAAATTTAGAAATTATTTTTCAAGTCCTGATGTACTTTCCAAAATTGAAGTGGACCTCAGTGCACAGGGATCTTAATTTAGTGCGATCACGCAACCGCAGCGCGCCGGGCGCTCACTGTCGCATTGGTTTAAGAGCGTCTTTGTGTTCCGAGTTGTAAGATGACGCTGCTCTCGAGCCATGCCCAGCTGAAGCAGTTCCTGATCCCGTTCGACTTGTCTATTTCCCTCGCACGATCCTCGTCTTTTTTCTCATATAAAAACAATTTTCTCAACGGATCTACACGAGTCACGAAAATGAGACCGTTTTTTTCCGTGTATAGTGCGCAAAATTTAACTAATTTATTGTCCTAAAATCGGGGGTGCGCATTATACATGGGTACAAATTTTTTTAAATTTTTTATATATTTTTTTTAAGTCCCAATGATCGTCACACACGCAGGGAGGCAATGGGTCCCATTTTTATAGTCTTTGGTATGGTCTTAACTAGGCTGGATGTAATTTTTTTTGTTGGCGTTGATTTCTCCGACTGCCCATAAACGCACCACCGCGCTCCGTGCGCGCACGGGAAAGAGGCGTGCGGACGTGAAAAAGGCGGCTCTGTATGGGAGAGACGTTGAAGAGGAATAAAAACACCCTTGGAAACCAAAACTTGCCCCTCGTCGAGACTCGGAGCCGCAACAAATGTTTCGGATTTGTGTAGGGTACATTGTGACAGACAGCAAACGAGCAGGTGATCGAGCAAGCCTTGTCTGATACGAGAGCATTGCGGTCACATGGAGCGTGTTTGAAGTGAACAGCAGAGAAGAAAGGACGGGCGGTTATGGGCGGTCAGAGAAATCAACGCCAACAAACAAAATTACATCCAGCCTAGTTAAGACCATACCAAAGACTATAAAAATGGGACCCATTGCCTCCCTGCGTGTGTGACGATCATTGGGACTTAAAAAAAAAAAAAAAAAAAAAATTTTAAAAAATTCATAAAAATTGGGTGCGTATTATACATGGGTACAGGCTTTTTTCCAGCGTCAGCATGCCATTTTTAGGGTGCGTATTATACATGGGGGCGCACTATACACGGAAAAAAACGGTACTCCCGACGGAAAAAAAACACGGAAATCCGCTGAAGATTCTCATCCCTGTTTAATGGGATTATTTATTGTGCGTTTTTTGGATGCTCTGGGTTCATCTTTTGAAACTGCGCAGTGATACCCGACATACCAGCAGATTTCATAATTAGATTTTATTCAAACAAATGGTATGCCTCTCCCCAACCAACATCTCCAACAATGTGCTTGATTAGATGAAAGATAAAGAATTCTGCAGTTTGGCCAGCTGTTCATTTGAGTTGTTTTTCCAATGAAGAAAGACCTGGCTCTACATTTGTATTTCACGATTGTCAAGCGCACTTGAAGATCCTGGGAAACGTCCACATGCTGCAATAGCTTATCAACAAGCCCTTATGTCATTGCAAGCGCCCGAGCAAAACTGGTGTTTGTCAGCACTAAATCTCAATTTAAAAGGATAAAAATGAAAATGTAATGCGAAAAATTGTCAGTTGGGTAATGTCAAGTACTTTTGTCTGACTGCTTTGTCTCTTTGTATTACTACTTTGTCTCTTTGTATTTTGAGACTAATATTAGAAGACCGCTGTCATTCATTCCCATAAAACCAAAATCTTTGCTTTCGAATTTGATCTCGACAGAAAGTGATGCCTGGACAAAAACTGATACAAACACCCCAATGTACTCGGAAGGTGATTGGCTCTCTGCTGACCAATGGGGATGAACCGCAAAGGAGGGCAGCACTCCCGCCGGTGATTATAAAGCCGGTCTTCAGGTATGCTCCTCTCATCAACAAGATCACTCAGCAACCATGAGGTGCCTTGTCTTTGTTCTGCTCGTCGGAGCCGCCTGTGAGTAAACCTTCCCTCCATCGCCTCACCAGACATTCGCTCGGTTAACGGGTTTGCGGCTCCATTTGCAGTTGCCACCGAAGACGACAAGATCGTTGGTGGCTACGAGTGCACACCCCACTCGCAGCCCCATCAGGTGTCTCTGAACTCCGGCTACCACTTCTGCGGAGGCTCCCTGGTCAACGAGAACTGGGTCGTGTCCGCCGCTCACTGCTACAAGTCGTACGTTATCACCCCCAACCGATCAAGGTGCCTCAATCCCATGAGCCGCCTTTTCAAACCCTGAATCCTTTCCAGCCGCGTGGAGGTGCGTCTGGGCGAGCACCATATCAGGATCAACGAGGGTACCGAGCAGTTCATCAGTTCCTCCCGCGTTATCCGCCACCCCCGCTACAGCTCCTACAACATCAACAATGACATCATGCTGATCAAGCTGAGCAAACCCGCCACGCTCAACCAGTACGTGAAGGCCGTGGCCCTGCCCAGCAGCTGCTCCCCTGCCGGCACCATGTGCAAAGTCTCCGGATGGGGCAACACCATGAGCTCCAGTGAGTCACACGGGCGACCAGTCGCTTTCGACAACAAGATTGCCTTTCCCCGTTAGCGTGTCGTCTGGGTTTCCTCTCACTCGTTCTTCTGCAGCCGCCGACAAGAACAAGCTGCAGTGCTTGGACCTCCCCATCTTGTCCGACAGCGACTGCAAGAACTCCTACCCTGGCATGATCACCAACGCCATGTTCTGTGCCGGATACCTGGAGGGAGGCAAGGACTCTTGCCAGGTATTAAAAATCTATTGATGAGGGCTTTAAGCCACATTCTCACCTTTCTTCACCACGTAAAGGTGCGCAACGATAAAATCCTGATCCATCTCGTCTTTCAAAGGCGGGTCGTGTAGCATTATGTGTTTCATAGTGGCTCAAAATGTGTACCAAGGCTGTGAACTTTGTGCTGCCAGGGTGACTCAGGTGGCCCCGTGGTGTGCAATGGCGAGCTGCAGGGCGTCGTGTCCTGGGGCTACGGATGTGCCGAGAAGGACCACCCTGGTGTCTACGCCAAGGTACTCTTCCAACTTGCCTGACCGTAATGGCCTAAAATTTGATCGTCATGTTCTCGTTCTCAGGTCTGCATCTTCAACGAATGGCTGGAAACCACCATGGCCAATTACTAAGTGATCTGAGTGGATCGGTCAAGTGTTCCATCTTTGGCGCTGTACGAAAAAGAAGAAATAAAGCATTCTTTAAAAATACACTGCAAAACTCGCTTCTCTTGAATAGTCACCCATTTTAAGATCATATTTGTGATTTTCTTTTGTCATTTATCAGATCCTTGTGAGGAGAAACTTAATGTTGCTTGTTACGTCACAATTCTGTTAAATTCAGAGTGGCTTGCTCACACATAGAAGTTAGGAGTTAGAAGTTAGGCAGCTAACAAAATATTTGGTTGTTTGATTTTGTCCCTTTATGGTTGTACAGGGACCCCAGAATCTCAACTAGCAATTCCCATGTTCATTTTCCATTTGTTCTTTTCAGAAAGGAGGGAAATACAACAGGGCCTTTGCATGAAAAAGAATCACAAAACCACATTCAAGAAGTCCACTAATCCTTGAAATTGGATTGAGTGATGGTATTAGTATTTGAACAAATTGCACCAGGGTAGGCCGTACCAGGGAGACTACTCTGCTCTCTAAAATTATCTGATTTAAATCTCATTTCCCCCAAATTAGCAATGCATTTTAAATCACAAACCAAAAAGTCACAATAAAACAGCCAATTGTTTTCCTTCTTCTTCTCTAGCAATCCTTTTCTTTGTGATTTCACTTTTTCCATCCATCTATCCATTTTTGAAACTGCTTGTCCCTACGGAGGTCGTGGGCGTGCTGGAGCCAATCTCAGCAGTCATCGGGCAGTAGGCGGGGGACACAGCTAATCATCACAGGGCACACAGACGAACAACAATCCGCACTCACACTCATACCTAGGGGCTGTAGAAACTGAATGTCCTCTCGGTTTATATCTTTTAGGTCGAAGCTTTAATAACTTTCATGAACAGTTACAAGTAGTATATAATATTGACTCCTCACCTGTACAGCAACAACTCACTGTTCAACACGATCTGACTTCCTCAGTCTCTTAAAGGGGTAGCGTCTAATTATCACAACAGTACATCTCCATCCATCCATCCATCCATCCATCTATTTTCTGTACCGCTTAGTCCCCACGGGGGTCGCGGGCTTGCTGGAGCCTATCCCAGCCGTCATCGGGCAGTAGGCGGGGGACACCCTGAACCGGTTGCCAGCCAATCGCAGGGCACACAGAGACAAACAACCATTTGCACTCGCACTCACACCTAGGGACAATTTGGAGTGTTCAATCGGCCTACCAAGCATGTTTTTGGGATGCGGGAGGAAACCGGAGTGCCCGGAGAAAACCCACTACATCTCCTTTTAAATGAAATGTCCTTCCTTAGTTTTAGCTTCACTTACCCTGACAGAATGTGCATTAATAGAAATAAAGTGGCTTCCAAAATACAGTACTATAAAATTGTGTTTCTGTACTGTATTATTACTTCAAAATCAGATATACAAACATTTGAGCAAATAACTGGGATTAACATCTCTGAGCAGTACTGAACACACATTACACTTGTATCAATAACAAACATAACGGTGATGAGATTCGGTGGTGGGAACTTGTCAGTGTCTCATCACTCTACATAACCTTTGCTATATTTCAGTGATAAGTCTTTGAGGAGGTCGTCTGTTTACCCTCACAGGGCGTCTCCTCCTGGCTTCAGGGTTAACGTGTTCAGGATCACCTGCTTGTCCATTAACACTGTCGTCATCACAGTTATCACCGTCTCCTGTTGTGAATGGCACTTCCGATTTGTGTTTCAGGAGTTTGAAGTGTGATCTGTCTTGTGAGTTTGTGTTCATGTCTCTGTGCAGTGACCATTGTTCCTTGGACTTTGGGTTGTTGAAGATGAGCTCCAGCGGTTTGTGATCCGTGATCATAATGAATTCAGCTCCATATGGGTACAAATGAAAATGCTCACAACTCCAAATGATAACCAGCGTTTTCCACCTTGTCAGTCTATGCCAGGATTGCACCGAGACCAACTGGACTTGCGTCCACAATGACCTTTGTTTTTCTCTCGGGGTGAAAGTAGCTCATGACCGGATTGCTGATCAGCCTGTCTTTTAGTAGATTAAGGGCCTCTGTATGTTTTGTTTTTCATGACCACTCCGTGTCCTTCTTTGTGAGCTCGCGCAGCGGTTGGGTAATTGAGGAGAGGTTCGGGATGAAACGAGCGCTGTAGTTAGCCATCCGCAGTAGGCTGCGGATCTCACTCGGATGCTGTGGGAGTGGCATGTGCGTGATGGCTTGTATTTTCTTCGGGTCAGGTGAGATACCGTCTTTAGAGAAGATGTAGGCATAGAATTTCAGAGATGTTTTGTGGAACTTACATTTGTCTCTATTATTGTGAAATTGTTTTCAAGGAGTCTTTTGAAGACTTCTTCCAGGGAGCGGTCATGCTCTGCAGGGGTGGTTCCAAAAATGATGATGTCATCACTGAAATTTCTGACTCCCTGTATTCCGTGGACCACATTTTGGATTGTGTGTTGGAAGACCTCTGCTGCTGAAGAGATTCCAAAAATGAGGCATGTGTACCGTCTCAGTCCAATATGTGTTGAGAATGTAGTGATGTATCTGAACTCAGGTGCTAGTTCAAGTTGGTGATATCCTGCATTGAGGTCCAGCTTCGAGAACATGGTGGCGCCGTTGAGATCATGCACGATGTCATCCACCGTAGGTGATATGTATGTGTCTCTCTCTTTGGACAGCTTTATTAGGCAGGCGCATGTCTATGCAGAGGCGTATTTTCTCTTTTTTTTTTGGTTTCGGTGGTGTCACAATGGGTGACACCCAAGGTGTTGGACCTTCTACTTTTTCAATTATGCCTTGGTCCTCCAAGCGTTGTAATTCCTTCTCTACTTTCTTCCTCATGTGATTACGACGGTGGGGCTGAACAACTGGTTGCACACTCTTGTCTATGTGCAATTTGACTTGGAAATGTTTCAGTTTCCCTACGCCTGAGGTGAGACTTGCATATTGCAGGAGCAGCTGATCTGCTTTAGACAGGTCCTGTGGTACGGTTTGATTGGAGAGCACCACATGTATGAGTCCTAGTTTAGTTGCAGTGTCATGGCCCAGTAGTGAGCCGTGGTTTCCATCAACAATGTAGAATGCTGCTTGAGCTGTTCTCCCATTAGCAGTGACTTTACCATGAAGGGAAAGGGGAATTTTTGCACCAAAAAGATATATTCTTTTGCTTGACTGCTCTAGTTTGAGTTTTGTTTTCAATGCGCTGTAGGCTCTGCCATCCAGGAGATTAGCTGAGGCTCCCGAATCAACAAGAACATCAATTGCATTCACCAGCTAACGTGACTGACCTCACTGGTGGTTTCCTACCCTCCGCATCTTTTGTGACAAAGACGTATTCGTCATCCGTGCTCGAGTCATCAGCAGCTAGATGACTGATGGGAGTGGTGTCAGCATCGTTAGTATCAATAGTTTTAATTTGTCTGCGCCTGTTAGGCCATGAGATCTTTTGTGTGCTCTGTGTTGGTTTTATTTTCTGTCCATGTTGATGCTGTTTTACCTTTATGCCAGGGTCGGAAAGACAGCAGCGGGCGTAGCGGTTGAGTTTTCCACATGTCCGACACTGTACACCTTTCGCTGACCACCCTGATAAGGAAATGCACTTTCACAATTCAAATTTCATCTCTGGCTGATTTCTCTGGTCCACGTTTGCCATATTGTGTACAAATCGGTATTCTAACAGAAAATTCGAGATTTTCTTGCTTCGGATGTCGGACGAAATTCGTTATCGAACCTGGCGAGATGAGGCGAGAGGACCCGCATGCCAACTGACTCCGTTCGTTATTACATTCTCGTTACTCTGAGGATTGCATCAACTCTAATCATGCCTCCAAAGGAAGCAAGAGGGAGCAGTAAAGCCATCCTAAAGCAATGCGATGAGCGCCCGGCGCACTGCGGTTGCGCGATCGGACCAAATTAAGCTCCCTGCGCACTGAGGTCCACTTCAATTTTGGAAAGTACATTAGACTTTTAAAACATTTTCTAAATCTTAGCGACCACTCTGTCACAATAATGCGACCAGCGCGGTGCAGTTGCGCGGTCGGCGGCGCGCAACAGTTGTGCGTTCGGCGGTACGCTGCAGTTGCGCAATCGGACAGAATTAAGCTCCCTGCGCACTGATGTCCACTTAAATTTTGGAAAGTACATCAGGACTCGGATTATGATTCGGAATTCGAACGATTCACTTCTCAAACAGCCTTCTGGAACGGATTGTGTTCAAAAACCGAGGGTCCACTGTAGAAAAAAAAGTCAGAATCCTGTCACCCTTCGTTTTTTTTCTTCACTGGCCCTAATCCTCTTCCGTACTATTGAGATTGGTGAGTGGAATTATTGTTGGTTGTTCGAACAATTGAGACTTGTAATTATTTTTCTTGCTTATTCATTAAATTTCTAGTTTATAATCAATTAATTTCGATGAATGATTATTTAAATCTTTTATTCTTTACGTCTCTTTTGTTTCTCTATCATAGTCATACTGTAAACCGTTCAGTTCTTTTTTAAATGAAGACAGCTTTAATCCTGACATCAAGGAGTGTCAAATCTGGTTTGAAACAGTTAACTTAAACTCAGCTAGCATGGGTGCACACTAGTGGAAATAAACGAGTCCCCGCGGTTTTAACAAAGACAGCTAAATCTATTACGAGCGGTTAACAAAAGCCCCAAATCTTATAGGAAAGAAGAGCTGCTGAAACGGCTGCGATCAATTTGATCACGGGTCTCTACCAAGTAATTACTCAACACCGGGGTCTTTTTTATTTTAAAGGGACTGGCCTCCGGAAATGACGGAATTAATCTAACAATAGAGTGATTACTTGAACAGCGGTCAGACTTGGAACGAGTCTTCTTTCCGTACCGGCTTAAATAAATTCTCGTCTCCCCTACATACTGCGTTAGAGCAGAGGGGCAAAAGTACATAATTTTACCCAGAGCCGGTCACTTACATTAGATAAGTGCACGATTTGACAGGACGCCTGAATCTTTGACCGGAAGCCTTTGCCTGGATAGGCTCCAGAGCATCCGTGGACCCCCCCTGAGTGAGCCCCGTGGCCGTGGAGGCCGTCACCAGCTGTGCGCAACGGCCGCTCCAAAGCCGCACACTTCCTCCTGGTAGAAATTGCACGAAGTGCGAAGGCCCATTCATTTACTTTGGGCGTCGGCCAGAGGGCGACATTACCCCGGCCGCTATCCAGCGGGAGCGGAGAAAATAGTCAAGCGGAATGCCTGGAAAAAAAAACAAAAAACAGGCCCAACCCTGCTTAGCTTCTGAGATCGGGCGTTCTCAGGGTAGCATGGCCGTAACCCGTGATTGGACTCATAATTTTGCATTTTGTAGTCACAATCGCCCGCGTGTTAGGCAATGGAGTTAAAACTAGGGCTGAAGTTTCCGAATGCCATACGTACTACGTGATTGGTGTTGTAAAAAAAAATGCTTTAACGATTGAAGTGCAATAAATAAATAAATAAATAAATAAATAAATAAATAAATAAATAAATAAATAAATAAATAAATAAATAAATAAATAAATAAATAAATAAAAAGCTTACGGCACCTGGTTTTCCAAGGCAGTCTCCTATCCAAGTACTAACCAGCACCACCGTTGCTTAGCTTCCGAGATAGGACGTTCTCGGGGTAGTATGGCCGTAAGCCATTATAGGCGTAAAGGTTTTGCATTTTATAGACACAATCGCCCTGAAAACGTGCCAAGCAGCGATGGTACTTGATGGCTGTTGTAAAAGTTTCCTTTCCCAATTGACGTGAAAAAAAAGGCTTTCAGCACCTGGTATTCCCTGAACGTCTCCCGTCCATGTTACAACCAGGTCCGAACCAGGCTTTCTTCCAAGACTTTTGGTGTTTTATGGAAACATGGCTATCATGAAAGGTTATTGACAGCTTTTTGTGTGGTACCACGAATTTGCCGTTGCGACCTGCATTTTTCTGTATCAAAGTAAATGTCATTGAAAGGGGAAAAAAACTACATGGAAGCGCAATGAGTTGTGTTGGGTTATTATAAGACTGCTGCTTTGAGTGCACAAGGAGCCAGGCACTATATTCACTGTACATCGTCTGCCCTCTAGCGTTAAGAAACGTGAACTACAATGCTATGGATGACGCCACACAATTTAGGTTTCAAACTCGGGTTATACTTTCAATGTCGGAGTTAAAACTGGGGCTGAAGTTTCCGAATGTCATACGTGATCGGTGTTGTAAAAAATTGCTTTAACGATTGAAGTACAAAAAAAAAAAAAAAGATTACAGCACTTGGTAATCTCAGGCGGTGTCCCATCCAAGTAGGACCCAGGCCCGACCCTGCTTAGCTTCAGAGATTGGACGAGATCGATCGTTCTCAGGGTAGTATGGCCGTATGCCATCACGGCTGTCATAGGTTTGCATTTTATAGACGCAATCGTCTCTGAAAATCAAGCAGCGACTGTACTTGATGGCTGTTGTAAAAGTTTCCTTTCACAATTGATTTGGGGGGAAAAAAGGCTTTCAGCACCTAGTATTCCCTGAACGTCTCCCATCCATGTCACAACCAGGTCCGAAACAGGCTTTCTTCCCAGACTTTTGGTGTTTCATGGAAACATTGCTATCATGAAAAGTTATTGACAGCTTTTTGTGTGGTACCACGAATTTGCCGTTGCGACCTGCATTTTGCTGTATCAAAGTAAATGTCATGGAAAGGGGAAAAACACTACATGGAAGCGCAATTTGTTGTGTTATGTTGGGTTATTTTACAAATAAAGACTGCTACTTTGAGTTCACAAGGAGCCAGGGTCTATATTCACTGTACAGTCTGCCCTCTAGCGGTAAGGAACGCGAACTACAATGCTATGGATCACCACACAATTTAGGTTTCAAACTCGGGTTGTTGTTTCAATGTCGGAGTTAAAACTAGAGCTGAAGTTTCCGAATGCCATACGTGATCGGTGTTGTAAAAAAATGCTTTAACAATTGAAGTGCAAAAAAAAAAAAAAAAAACTACAATGTTATGGATGACTTCACACAATTGATTGCAAAATGAAGCTTAAGACATGAAGCATTTCATAAAAAAGTGTCCAAATGTAGTGATTCCTTTCCTGATGATGATGATTATGATGATGATGATGATAGAACTTTATTCATCCCACAGCGGGGAAATTTACTTGTCATAGCAGCGCATAAGAGTGCAAGGACACATAGTGTGCTCGTCAGGGACACCAATTTCCAGAAATTGTGTGGAAATCTTTGATAGCCAAAATGAGAATGGGCTGTCAACAGCCGTACTGGAGGGATTGCTTTTATGACAGATAATCGTTCCCTATGCTCATCTCGAATAAAAAGGCTTCTCTTTGCGGTCATCCGTAAAGAGACGCACACAGCTTCACACAAGCAACTCCGTCACAGGCCATTCCATTCTAATAATGGAAAAATTCTCAGCCTTTTTGTCTGTTTTTGAAGCCTTCACAATGACACAAGTTATTATTACTGACAAAATTTCATGACAGTTTTGTTTCTTTATTTCAGCTTTTTCCGATGTTATTGATCTTGTGAGAAATTTGGGGAAAAAAATAAAGACATTGTGGAAGTTGCTTTAAAGGCGTAGAAAACAAGCCGAAAATTAGAACATTCAGACTCTGTAGCTGTGTTTATTAACTAACCAAACTACATCCCGTGCGCATGACAGAAAAAGCCGGCAACGGTAAATGTCACTGGAATTCTTAAAGGGACATCATTTCAAAATTTGATCACAACGTCATAACATATAACAGAACAGACATATGATAAAGTGAATTATGTGAATTATATTCGCAGAGGGAATATCGCGAATGCAGTCTCATGTGCTTCACGGAGACATGGCTGAACGATCTCTCGGCCAACTCACACCTCTGGACGGTTTTCAAGTGCTGCGGGCTGACAGGAGTGCTACGGAGAGCGGTAAGAGGAGATGGTGCCATCCCGGACATGTCAGCTTTAAGGAGCGTCGCTGCTCCAGTGACTTGGAGCTGTTGGTGGTTAGTATGCGACCGTACTATCTCCCGAGGGAGTTTTCACATGTTATTGCTTTAACTGTGTACATCCCTCCCTCGGCTGTTGCTGCTACGAACCGGATCCACGCTGTCGTGTCTAGGTTTCAAACCCAGCATCCCCAATCTCTCCTCCTCATCTCCAGGGACTTCAATCATGCTTCCCTGGCCTCTTCCCTCCCCGCCTTTACGAAATATGTTGACTGCCCCACCAGAAATGTCAAGGATGCATGCACCTCTTCCCCCCTCCCCCCACTTGGTAGCTTGGATCACAACCTTGTCCATCTGGTCGCAGACTACTGTGTGGAGACCACTGTGCCCTCCAAGTTGGTCCGGTGTTTTCCCAATAACAAACCCTGGGTGTCCTCTGAGATAAAGGGTCTGCTTAATGGGAAGAAGAGAGCCTTTGGTTCGGGGGATGTGGTGGAGCTGCGTAGAATCCAGAAGGAGGTCCGGCTGAAGATCAGGCAGGGGAAGGAGAACTACGGGAGGAGGCTGGAGAAGCAGATGGGGCTTAACAACGCCAGGAACATCTGGAGGGGTCTGCAGTCCATCTCGGGCCATGGGAAAGGGGCGGATCGGAAACCAGCTAATGGCGACAAGGACTGGGCGGATGAACTCAATCTGTTCTTTAACAGATTTTATTCCGCCTCCCCCCCGCCCCTAAACCTCGCTCCGCACCTCATTCTGCCACCTTCGACACTCCATACTTTGTTGACGTTCTTTTGGCTGAACGTCTTCTCACACACGTAGGTCGAGCCAAATTGTCCACTCTTTTTTAACATTCGGCACTCAGTGTCCACCTTTCTTTTCTTCGGGCCACTCATTTTAATGGAAGGATTCCAGGGGAAGGTTTGTGGGTGGCATTAGCGTAAAACTGTATTTGAAAACTCAGCGCGCAAATTACGAGAATATTGACGTCACAGTCGACACTCGAAATTCGGCACTGATAGATGAAATTACTACATACTACTGAGTACGCACATGCACTTGTGAGTGTGCACCGAGCTTTCTGACACGCTTCCCGGGAGTAAATGCGCGGGCGGGCGCTTCCCCATCTACTGGGGAAACATTGCAGGGAAAATGACCCCAAAAAAATTAATAATACAATTTATTCAGGTTTGGCGGGCCGGATTAAACGGCCCCGTGGGCCGGATGTGGCCCGCGGGCTGTAGTTTGCCCATGTCTGGGTTAGGCCCTAACCCTTTCTTCTCTGCAGCTGTCAAGATATACAGTTACACAGCGCTGTGAAGCCATGGGTGAGTATGTAATCCAGCCAATTTTCATTCATATAGTGTTTCGTGACCTCACTGCAAGAGGAGTGGACAGTACTTCCCATGAAAGAAAAAAAGTGAGGAGAAGACACATTTCAATCATTACATTTCTTTATTGAGAAAACTCCCAGTATACAAATTTGCGTCTATTACGATTGATGGAGACCCGCAATTGTTGGCCGCGTGAATGGATTTATTGCCAAATGCAGGGAGGATGATGCTTTCACAGACTTCTTGAACTACCATTGCATTATCCACCAACAAACGTTTTAGCGCTAAAATGCTCAAATGGAAGGAGATCATGGATGTGACAACAAAGATTGCCATTTCTGTTCGAGCCAGATCTCTTCAAAGACGGTTAATCCGTGCACGCCTGGAGAAGGTTGACTAGCTGAACAGAGAGTTGGCCACGGCAGATAAGACACGGGCAAAAAAACAAATCAGATGTTTATCATAAATTCAACAATAATTCTAGCAACATTCCATATCCACAAATACAAAGTTAGTACCTCAAAACTTCATAAGATTTATTTGTTTATTTTTCAGGCCGAAACAAAACATTACAGAGTACGTCACATTTACATTTAAGATTCCAGAAAGATTAATTAAAAAGTAAATGAGATAAATGGCTGACAGTTGACATAAGCCACTGTGATCATAGCCATATCAGGACATGAAAATATTTGATTAATCTACATAAAATATCATCATAAAATGAGAGCACAAAAAAATAATTACAAATGCGCACTTAAGTGCCAGCAGCTTTAAAAAAAATTAAAAAGTGTTTCCAACAAGCGATTGCAGAATAAACTTGAAATACGAGTTAGGGTTAAATGTGGTGAGCTAGTGTTGTGCAAATCCAACGAAACGTGATCAACAGGTAGATGCAATGGTGACTGATACTGCGCTTTTGAGTCTAGAGCCTTCTAAACTACTTTAGTGAACATATTTAAATCATTGAAATTTGGACATTTGTGTATTGATTCAAAGACGTTCTTCTGTATCGTGGAGCTAAAATGCTAACCTTCAAGTTTCTGTCTCTGACAGAGAAGCCAATGAGTCGGACGGAGACTTCAACGTCTCCAACTTTTGGGACACTGAGTTGAGTGCTCAAGTGGAAGTTGCATCCTCAACAATACCCGTTCAATGCCAATGAAACTCTCCTGCGCCAATGCAACTGCTAACTTCTGTGTTGCAGACCAGGCGGCGAAAGCGGTATCTCGGGAAGCCCCCAAACTCTGCCTGGCCTTCTCCAAGCCTCCGCTGCCATCACAGCAAGTTAGTCAGTGAAACATTTTGCAAAGATGATTAACCCGCCACCATATACGTATATAAAATTATCTTTTTTTTCTGTGCCACAGGATGTAGGGCAGCTGGCCGACTCTGTCCTCAAGAGTGTCCTCAGCCTATCCACTGTTTATTACTGGCTTCCCAATAGCAGAGATAAGACGTGCTAACTGCCGCCATCTCCTGCTTTCAGGCGGCAGGGGTGGTCAGAGGAACGGGACGGACTTGACTTGAATTGTGTATGTCGGTGATGCTCCTCCAGAAGAGCTGTAACGTGCCAGGAAATGTTGCGCTCTTTATTTCTTCACCTTGTTTGCTTGACTCACCAACCTTATTTCAAGCTATCGGATCCTCATGAATTTTGCATATACAAAAAGAGTCAATCTGACCTCAGAGTCATCCTAGCCAGTGGTTGGCGCTACACTGCGTCAATTTCAGACATCAGCGAATAATCAGATGAAGGTTTGTTGAGTTAAGTAAAATGTCGAAAAGTACTAGTTGTATTGGTACTTGGTGCTACTCGCTGAGGACTCAAGAAGGACTACTTGGCCTGACGTCAGTCTGAGCAAAAAGCGTCATTGCATATGTCTACCCAGCTTTTTCCCGTTTGTCTGTTGCAATTTAGCCAGTGTAGCCACTGCTGGCCCATCTCTCGCTCTACATTCCTTTCAAGCAAAGTAAGCACACCTTCCTACCCTGTGCCAAATTTATACAGACTTTTCTGCCTTGGGACTTGGCTAGCCACCAAGGTACCAACCGACGTAGCGAGCTTACTGCCATCTTCTTTTCTAGCGACCTTCATGCTGAACAAGCTCCCTTCATATAGCTCTCTCAAATGCAGACAATAAGGCTGCAGCGGTGCTGGTCCTAAGCGGTCAGAGCGGCATCGTCAAAGACGCCATCGAGGAGTTAGAGCAGGTGCGAGACGCGAGGAGGCAAGGCGACCAGGCTGCGCGCACTCCTCCATCTGAACGGGAAGGTGGGCGTTGATCTCGCAGGCGCTGTCGGAGGCCTGTGACCCGTTGGGCGACGCCCCCGATCAGCAGGAGGATGGCGAGGAGCCGCGCGTTAACCAGGACACGTACTGGTCGCTGCGGGACTGCCACGTGGTGGCCGCCTGCCAGGGGATGATGAAGGTCACTGCCGGGTGCCTGAGGAAAACCATGGCGGCCGTCAGGACCCGCAGGGACGCCGATGCGCCGCAGAGGGTGGGGCAGCTGGATCGCCTGCTTGACGGCATCAAGGAAATCAGCCCAGGGTTCGCGTGCAAACTGAGCAACGCACAAACACCCACGCGCACACGCCACCTATTTATCTGGAAGAATATCTTCTTTCCCACGCACATTTTTCGGAAGGTTATATTTGCTATTCTTTGGTATGCAACAACACCCAAGCTTGGCGGCAGCACTCAAGTGACAAAGAAAAATGCTTTTCGCTAGATAGGTTTCTAATTTTCACACGCCAAGTTGTAATTAAAGACTACACTTGGCCCCCCTCCCTCCCACACACACGCACGCACACAAATATCCATCCATCTATTTTCTGAACCGCTTTTCCGGGGATCGTGGGCGTGCTGGAGCCCAGCAGTCAGTCATCCAGCACTCGGCGGGAAACACCCTGAAGTTCTCGCCAGCGAACCGCAGTCACACAAACATATTTATTTTTATTTCTTAACAGAGTTGATGACCTTCAGCGCAGCGCTCGACTGTTTGTGGAGTCATCATCTCTTGCTCACTGTGTTGAAACGGTAATCGGGAATGGGTTGCGCCTGGCGTAGTGCTTTGGCACTCCCAGCGCTTCACACTGCTTCCTCATTAACCTTCTGATGGAGCAGTGTCAGGAGTAATCACCCTCAATGTTTGTTGTAGTTTGAAGGCCTTGGAAAAACAAGTGCCATCCAGGGTACAAAGCGTGGCTCGGGTTTTTCTATTTTGTGGATTTCAGCTGATTGCCAGGGGGGTCTGGAGCATAGAGGGCGGCTTACTCTCGCGACAGCTGGGGTAGGAAATTAGGTTCACTTGAGTTAACCAACTAGCAGAACCCGTTTGAGGTCTGCTTTGAGGTGACTGGCACTGATGCATGAATACAGGCCCAGGCCTAGCAAGAATTCAGCCAAGCGTACTGTGCACAGGTGTGAAGAAACAAGCAGATTTTTGGGTGTGTTTTGGAACACTACCAGATGCTTCCGGCTCCATCCATCTCACAAGTTTTGCCCGCAAACAGAATTCGGCTTTGTCAAGCTGTCGTCTTCCTGTCTGTCACCCCCAAACCAGGTCCAGTCACATCTGTGGTGAAGCCGAGCTGACCTGGCTTGAGTTCTTGGACCAGCCCGTGGACCACAACCCGCAAAAAGCCAAAGATCTCCTTTGGCTGGACAGCTAGTGTGCGCATGTGTGTCTGTGCCTGGAAGTCATGCTTGTGTATTATTTTCGGGTTTGTGTGTGTGTTTTTGTGTGCTTGTGTGCGTCCCATTTCAACTCTGGATGGACAACAGAGTGGAAGAGATCAATCGTTATCAGCTGCTACACAGCTCTTGAGATTCTCAGGTCTCCTGAAATTTGCTGAGTCTCTTTGTCAGTTAAATAAATGAATGTTGGAAACTTCACAAAATATTGTGCTCACTCCAGTGGACATTCTCATCTGGTGGGAGGGGCGATGTCATGTGAACAACTAAATTTGCAAGTTACCTCTCAAAGTGATATGAAGGCGTGTGCAGCCGCAGAATGTGTTTTAAACCTGACTAACAGGCTCACGCTACTTGATAAAGCGCTGGCAGGCTTCACAGATACTTCATAAACTCAAAGTAGTCAGAAGACAGCAGCAAGTGGCCACCCAGATCACTGCGGCGCGCAAAGATGAGCTTTGACAATTCAGGTGAGTCAAAATATCGTCCAACTAATTTTTGTTCCCCCAAATCCTTGCAAGTCAAGATTGCCCGTAATCCACTTTTAGCACCTTGATGACCACTTGCTGTGAAGTCTGTTTAACTTTGCATTGTCTTAGTGTTCAATATAACTTGCATCTTTTTTTTTCATGAGACTCATATTTTAATGTGCAACTTTGATGGCATTGGTGGAATTATAACTGACTTTTTTTGGGACTTTATTAACCCAACTGTACAGTACTAATTTTGTGGGAAGTTATTGTGTTCTTCATTCAAAATCTTATCTTAATTTAACGTGAACATGCTTAAATGACAGACTAAAAAAAAAAAAAAAAGCCTCCTCGAATTCCTTGCTCAATGCTTTTTTTGATACCTATTATGGAGTTGACCCAAAGGTCAGGTCACTCGTTTGTTTGGGGGGGCAGATAAGGCAAAAACACGCAGCTACGTTATAGTGCAGGGAAAAGCGGGGGTCGTTTATGGTGTACCACACGCCTGTCTTGTATGGAGGCATCATGAGTTCGATTAGTGTGTGCGCTTGTGTGTGAAGGGAAAAGCAGTGCTTTGGTAGCCATCTTCTGATATCTTGGTCTGAAGGAATTGAAATGAGTTGAGAACGTCCTTTCCACAAAAGTATTCTTCTGTCACTATTTTCTGGCAGCCTGGTGCCCACGAAGTTCACTTTATCAAAGTGAGTTTTGAACAAAATGAGTGCTTTGGCACCATTTGATGACCTCTATTGTGTGGAAGAGCTTTCGAGACTTGCGCGTTAGGATTACCAATGTGGTCATAGAACAATGTCAAGGCATCATTTCAATACACTTGATATTTTTGTTTTCTCCAGTACAGGCATATCGTCCCTGCTAATTAAAATAAAAAAAACAAAATACCGAGTGGA
This sequence comes from Syngnathus typhle, assembly GCF_033458585.1. Classification (NCBI taxonomy): domain Eukaryota; kingdom Metazoa; phylum Chordata; class Actinopteri; order Syngnathiformes; family Syngnathidae; genus Syngnathus; species Syngnathus typhle. The sequence goes on along the minus strand of NC_083747.1, from coordinate 12,744,233 downwards.
ATTTACGGACCTGGAAGCGGAACTAACTCTTCTTTTTGTTGCTGTGGTGCGTGTCAGTTTTCAAGGCCGTGGACTTGCACGGCAAGCTCAACCACAGCGAGCACCACACCAACGAGCTTCCCGAAGAGCCGCTGACCGTCCGCAGGGGGCAGGCCTTCAAGATCACCTTGACCTTGGCCAAGCCTTTCAAGCAGGGCCTCGATTCTCTCGTCCTCAATGCCTCCACTGGGGGTAAGTGCTTGCTCACTGGCTCCTCAGTTGGGGCTCCTCCCAAAGAAAAAAATGCCAACAAATTTAGTTTCTTGTTTTCACATTTGTGGCATTTCCATATAATTGGATGAATTCTAGAAAATAATTTCTAAATGTATTTTAATACAATTCTACAGAAACATGTATTTAAATACAATTCCACAGAACCTTTACTCGGGCTATTCAGATTCCTGACTGGGGCTCCCCAGTGTACCGCTATCCCTGACCTCACTGAAATTCAATCTGAAAATCTATCAATTTGACAGATTTTAATAAGTGTCTATTGTTTTGTTATTTGATTGCAAGCATTCATTTGAAATGACAAATAATCAGCTGAGAGCAAATTAACCTACAAAATTGAAACAAATTCGGTGGGGGGGGGCATTATTGTAACAACTTGCAATAGTTGACAGCCCTTACAACTTAGTTCAACAAACAAAAATTATGCACACCAAAATGTCAATCGATCCAACAGGAAGTCACGCTTCGGAAGAGAAGGGCACCTCGTGTCGCTTCGGCATCCCGGACCCAATCGGTCGCAGGGATTTGGCCAAAGGCGCCTGGACGGCCAGGGCGGACGTGAGCCGCTCGGCCGACAGCCTGCCGGTGCTGATCACGGCCCCCGCCGACGCCCCTGTCGGCTGGTACACTTTGAAGGCCACCCTGTGGGGGGAGGACAAGACACTCGCCACGCTTGCACTGCTCTTCAATCCCTGGTTCTCGGGTACGTTCCTCGACAGCCACTTCCTTCCCGTGTGTAGCGTACAGTGGTGCATATGGGATGTGAACCTTCAGTGGACAACAATGTAATCCACCACTTTCATGTGAGAAACGCTATAGAACTGCAGCAATTTCCTCACGATACAGCACGCTTGAATATAAGCTGTATGGCCACACAATTTTAAGACGATGAAGTTGTCTCGGCCACGCTGGAGCTGTAATCCGACTGGACCAAAACTTTTTTTGATCGTATTTAGGCCAGCGAAAAAAGCTTTGCAGTGTACGCAGTAGCGTGTATAAGTAGTATTTCGTGTCTCATTTTTTGCTTTGTGTTTTGTCCATTTAGGAGACTCTGTGTTTTTGCCTGATGAGCAGGAGAGAAAAGAATATGTGTTGAATGAACATGGACTCATTTACAGAGGAAGTTCAAATTACATAACCGCTCTCAAATGGGACTTTGGACACGTATGTCAAATGCACACGCGCATACTGATACAATCATTGTTGGGACACTCTTAAATATAGGCAAGGTACGACTCATTGATTAGTCTATGGTCAATCGAATGTATCCTATTTAGTACTTACACTTACTCCCAGTTTAGTTTTCCACCTACCTTCCCACAAATGCATTTTAATCATGTATGCAGTGTTTACATTTGAAATGCCCCTTTTCATCACCACTTAACTTCACAGGTGAACTGTTCCACATGCGTCCCCTTCCCTGGCATTTCCCTTTGTCACTCAGTTTCCGTGCACAACTTTTTCGCAAGCACCCGGTCTGCACCTGAAGTGGGCACTAAATTGCCAATTTCCCTGAAGAGGGCGCTAAATTTTGAATTCCCCACACACTGTTAAAACCGGTTTGCGGCGCAATTCTTTTGGGGGTGACAAAAAAACTGACGCCCTGGGCAGCCTGCCCATTTTGCCCATGTTAAAAACCGCTACTGCCCTTGAGCAAGGTGCTGACCCATCGGTAGGTAAACGAGCGAGGCAGTGCGAAGCTCTCCTCGAATTTTTGTTTTTTTTATTCAATGTTTCACCAAGTAAGCCAATTGAGAACACTTTCACATTTACAATGGCAACCTGGAGGTAAGATGCGTGTAGTGGCTTGCCCAAGGACACAACGACATATGACTGTGACAGAGCTGGGATCGAACTGCTAATCCTCTGGTTATTAAATGACCCACTCTACTGCCTGAGCCACAAGCCCCAGACAAATCCAAGAGCATTTCGCCAAAAGTAATCAAAGTGAGAAGGATACGCTATGCTGACAACATTTCTTAGGATTAACTATCATATGAATGTTCTATAACTTTACCTATGAAAACCGCACCGGTGAATGGAACCTTAGGTCCCACGCGGGGATATGAATCGCAGTTATTCCGACTTACTTGACCTTTGCAGTGACTGCAGAGAGTCTCATCGGGTCATGCACTTTTTCGTTTCCCTTGCAGTTTGAAGACGACATGGTGGATATTTGCCTCAGTGTCCTGGACAAAAACATCAACTACAAAAGTGACCCTGGCAGTGACCTGGCCTCCCGTGGCGACCCGAGTTACGTGGGCCGCGTGCTCAGCGCTGTGGTAGGTGTCGGTTGGGTAGCGGAGAGAAGGAGCGGATGTGTTGAACCAGCGCGGCACTCTCACACGGCTAGATCAACAGTCCGGACGAATACGGGGTCCTGATGGGCAACTGGTCAGATTCCTTTGAGGGTGGCTTTTCGCCCTCCCACTGGAGCGGTAGCCATGACATTCTTACTGCGTGGAAGAATAGTAACTACCGGTCAGTCAAGTATGGCCAGTGCTGGGTCTTTGCCGGCGTTATTTGTTCAGGTAACGTCACCGCTTGCCGAAGAGACGGGTTGCTCTTTCATGCGTCGCTGCCGTCGCTGGTAGCTGGCCCGGCGGCGTCCTCCGAAAGTTCCGTTTGTGTTTGCCTTCAGTCTTGCGTCTGCTGGGCATTCCTACGCGTGTGGTCTCCAACTTCGTGTCGGCCCATGACACCGATGCCAGCCTTACCATCGACGTCTACCACGCCGACGAAGGGGCCCCGCACAAAGAGTCTAACGACAGTATCTGGTTAGTGTGGGAGGGGCTGCTTGTGTTGTGTGTGTGCGTGTGTGTGCGCGTGTGTGCAGTTGAGCATTGATTGTGTGTGCGTGAGTGGTGTGCATGATTGTTGTTTTTTCTGTTGTTGTTTTTTGTGTGCGCACATGTGTCCTAAAAGTTTGTCGTTATGTCAGGAACTATCACGTCTGGGTTGAATCGTGGATGAAGCGCCCTGACCTGGAGGCCAATGGCAAATATGACGGCTGGCAGGTTCTGGATGCCACGCCGCAGGAGTCCAGTGATGGTCAGACCTCCACATTGTCCACCATGCTGTCCACAATGTTGTCCTGCATGCCTTGCTCCGCGTGATCCTCCCTTACGTTGTCTTCCGTGCAAATGATGAAGCACAAAGCATGAATCAGTCTGCTTTCTTGAAGGACTTGAGAAATCAGAGAATGACGACTTTTGAGAGCCTGAAATCAGAATATTTGGACAATCTGTAGTGGAAAAAGCAAAACAAATGCTCACCGCTTTTCTTTGGCTCAGGCTTATACCAGTGCGGCCCCTCCTCCTTGGAGGCCATCTTGAACGGCGAGACAGAGATCTCGTACGACGTGCCCTTTGTCTTTGCGGAGGTCAACGCAGACTGCGTCGACTGGCTGGTGAGGGCAAAACAGCAATTGAATTGAAATTTCAGTCGTGACCCACTCGCGTAATTGCGCGTCTTCAGACTAAGGCCGACGGCACCGATGTGAAGCTAACCTCGGACACCAAGCGAGTTGGTAAGAGTATCTCCACCAAGGCGGTGGGCTACGACAAGCGTCTGGACATCACCAGCTCCTACAAGCACAGGGAAGGTGAGTATCCTGCACGCACACAAAGACACACACAAACACACACGTGCCGGCGTGTTTCAGGCTCAGAAGCGGAGCGTACCGTGTTCCATTACGCCATCAGTGAGGACAAAGAGAGCGACGGCGAGGACGATTCTGCGGGGGGGCAACCTGATGGGGGCTCCTCGCAACCCCCCCCACCACACCTCATCATACGCTTTGTTGAGGTTTGTCTTTATGCCGTTGCCTTTCAGGAGGCAAGTAAGCGCTTTAGTTATTTTTCTTTGTCAACGAACTACTCCTACTCCACCCTACTAAGGAATTGTGGGCGCCTCGCACAGTGTCTTAGCGTGGGGATTCCAGACTTGCTGGTACTTTGTCATCGTGGCCTCACAAACCTGTACACCTCGGCCAAAATTTGGGATGCTCAACACTACTACTGATAGCACTATTGGCTCTTTAGGTATTCTGCCATACCAATACCTCATGTACCTTAAAGTAACACCGCTATGGCAAAACCCGGTTTTCCGTACTCGCCCATCCCTTGGCAATTTTTTTTCTTCCTCTTCTTTACTTATGAAATGAGGGTCGTGCGCATGCTGGAGCCTGTCCTTTATTCAAGAAACGATATTACAATACGATTCAGCCGTCACTTGATGTTCCGTTGTCGTCGCGGCGGTAGATGTTGGAACCGGAGTATGGCAAGGATGTGCGGCTGAAGCTGGTGCTGAGCAGCGAAAGCAGAGTGGAACGGAAGCTCAACATCCGCATCAGCGTGGACGGGATGCACTACAACGGCACCTTTGTCGCCACCATCCAGTCTGAAGACAAGGAAGAGACACTGCAACCGTCCCAAGGTCAAACTCTTCAAAGTGTCACCTTCTTGTTTTAGTTTATGAGCGACCGCATCGAGTCCTATCTGCAATAAAAAGTCTCAACGTGCGACCTCCGTATCATTTGTAAATTTGGCCTAAGATTTTGAGACATGTTACAGTGGAAGGGGTTCAAAAGAAAGAATTTGCAATAAGTTGTGCCACAATGTGACGCGCGTGTTTTTGTCAACATGACCTAGAGATAATTGTTTTTTTTCTGTCAAATGTCACAGAGCTGTCGGTGCCCATCGTGATCCCTGTGCGTTCGTACTACAAGCACATGTTGCGCGCCGATAGCTTGAAGGTGTCAGCCGTGGTGACGGACAAGCGGCATCCTGACAAAAAGTACCTGGCAGAGGACGACGTGATACTGCGTGAACCCCCCGTCCTGGTCTCTGTAAGTCCACCACAACAAACTTGCCTTTTGGCCGCACTTTCAAAAAATGCCCCTGTGGAGAGGGGAGTAGGGCGGAGGTTTGTAAAGTTGGCTCAATCTCTGATTTTGGTATCTGCTCTTGTATCTTGTCTCAATGATGCCCCTCTCTACCATTGAACGCACGGCGTCGTGTCGGGACGGATGACGTCATGTCATCGGCAGGGCCCCACACCTGCTATTGAATGAAGCGCCAATTGGATGGATGCAAATCAACTTGTGACGTCAACCGTTCCAACGTAGGTTCAACGGTAGGGAGGGCCATCAACTACAAGAGCAGAAATAAAAATGGGAAGACCTGAGATTGACCCAACTTTACATGATGCCCCTCAAGACCTGGGTGTGGGCTCTCCACAGGTCCGCTTTTAACACCCTATATGAGACTTCTCTCAAGCCAGCATGTAATGCTTCTTTCTCCAACTTTGGTTTCTGTTTTAAGTCCAGTCATTCTTATTGTGGATCACCCAAAATCATAATGGTGAAAATATTGTATTTACCATGACGGTTTATTTTTTTATCCTCAAGATCAACTCAACTTTACTGTAATATTTACAACTTTTATTTGTGGGACGGCTAAATGTAATATTGTGACTTTAAAAAAAATAGAATGATGCGCCTTTGCTCTTGTAAAATTGGGCCTTGTTCTGGACTCAGTCAGCAGGTATCACCCCCTGGCCTCTCTGGCTTTGGGTTTAGTTGCGAGTCCTGCCTTTGTGCACGTTCTGTCTCTTTTGTCACTGGACGACATGACAGCGGCGCATGTCACTCGGTGGTGTGTCATCAGTGTTAACGTGTTGCGAATATTTTCAATTGTTCTTCGTGGTCCATTTTAAAATATTTATCCAAGAACTTGATTTGCGTGTGTGGCAGGTGACTGGGTTTGTCCGGCAACTCCAGTGGGCGTCGGGAGAGGTGATCTTCATGAACCCCCTGCAGGAGACCCTTACGGGCATGACCCTGACCCTGTCGGGAAGCGGACTCATGCGACAGGAGTTGAAATACAAGTAATGAATCTCATGATCAAGAGCTCTGCTAGGGCCCCACGGTTTAACATTTGCAAGGACCCTTGCTTGAAACTGGAAACAAAAGTATAACAACTAAGTAACACGATCATAACTGTGGAATCTTTCTTCTTCTTCTTTTGTCTCCTCAGCCTTCCCGACTTGGCTCCCAACAACCGCATCCGCGTCATGTTTGAGTTTCTCCCGTACAGGAGCGGCATGAAGACGCTGGTGGCCGACATCGACGCGTCCATTTTTAAAGATTTTAAGGGCAGCTGTGCAGTCAATGTCAGACTGTGAATTATCCGCTTTGAAAAAATAAATAATGTCTGCTCAACCTTTTTTGGTGCTCAGTCTTTTGTAACAGGGGTGCTTTTATGTACCGTAATTTTTGGACTAAAAGTCGCTCCGGAATATAGGTCGCATTGGCCATAAAATGCTCAATAGCGTGAAAAAAAAGACACATATATATAAGTCGCTCTGGAGTATAAGTCGCATTTTGGGGGGAAATGTATTCGACAAAATCCAACACCAAGAACAGACATGAACGAGCAACAACAGTGTAAACGGTATGCTAACGTGACATAAACGAAGAGCTGAGAATGGGTCTGACGTAACATTCAGAGTTATTCAAAAAACTATTACATAAATAACACGTTTATAAAACCATCTGTGTCACTCCAATTCATTAATTCCATCGATCGTCCTTTATGTCAACAATGGGTGCGCGCCGCTGACGGCGCTTGCACTTCAAAATATTCCACAGGCCCATATAACGATATATATATTATATATCAAATAACTATTATATAAGCAATCATATTATCAAACCATCTGTGTCACTCCAAATCATTAAATCCATCGATCAAATTCCTCGTCCTTTGTCAACAACGCCGCGCGGGCGTCCTGACGTCAGCCTCGTCGTTATTCCACAGATCTACTATATAACTATATTGTAGCGTTAACAAAATACAAGGAAAGACATGGGTTTGTTAAACGGCTCTTTATTTAACAAAACGAACTTCCAGGCGTGTGGCGGCGTGGACTTCTAGCCACGGAGGTGGAAGAGAGATCCATAGAATAGGACCGGGCGTGCGTAAAAGCCATGACCGAGCCCCATCCACCATCCCCGGACAGCCACCCGGCCGAGCGCCGGTCCCCGACTTCTATCCACGGAGGTGAAAGAGAGCTCCGTAGAGTAGGACCGGGCGTGCGTAAAAGCCATGTCCAAGCCCCATCCACCGTCCCTGGACAGCCACCCGGCCGAGCGCCGGCCCCCGACTTCAATCCACAGAGGTGAAAGAGAGCGCCGTAGAGTAGGACCGGGCGTGCGTAAAAGCCATAATAGTTTTTCAAACCTTCTGTGTCACTCCAAATTCTTCAAACTCCTCCGTGTCACTTAGAAACAAAGCCGCTAATGATGCCGGTAGTACGTGGGGCCCTTCGTCATCTTCGTCATCCCGTGATCAATCTTTGTCCTTTTTGTAAACAACCGCCGCGGTGCTGACGTCACTTGAAATTCAAATTACAGTAATCCCTCGCTACATCGCGGTTCTTTTATTGTTTCACTTTTTTTTTTTTCTTTTTTTTCTGAAAAAATTCACATATAAGTCGCTCCTCATTATAAGTCGCCCCTCACCCAAACTAAGAAAAAAAACGCGATTTATAGTCCAAAAATTACGGTAGTTTGACCATTTCAAGTGCAAACTGGCTGAACATTTTCTGCTTTAGGTCCGATGCTGTTTTCGCCTTTCACGCACAACGTTTGGTGCTTTGCTTTTTCATTTGCTTACTTTTCGTCTTTTTATAATGTCACCGTAAGAGGAAAGCAATATGGAACAGGAAACTGAATTTTCTGTGACATCATAGGTGGGTGGATTGTTTGGTGCAGAACAAAAATGTGTCCAATTTGACCTCTGTGAATACACCCCACTTATTATTTTAAATTAGAAGGACCTGTTTGAGGTTGGAAGCTGCAGAAAGACACCTGCCCAACCCACATAATCAGTAAGACTTCAAGTACAACATGAGAAAGAGCTGTTAACACACCAGAGACAAGATTGTAAACCTGCACAAGACTTGAAGGGGCGACAGGCGAATTGCCAAGCAGCTTGGTGAAAAAAGATCAACTTTGGAAACAATTGTTAGAAATTGGAAGAAGCTAAACATGTTCACCTTAGAAAGGTGAGGAAGCAGCCCAGGACTATACGGGAGGAGCTGGGCAATCACATGAAGAGACTGGCAGCACGTTACTGTCGGACCTATTTCCTACAATCACTTCACAATCACAAGGAATCATTTCGATTCTAAATAAAGTAATAAAGAAATCAATAGTATTGTTGGTCTCCCTTTTTTGGAATTGCATCATGGCCTGGAGCAAGAGTCACGAACACGGTGCCCGCGGGCACCAGGTCGCCCGTGAGGACCGCATGAGTCGCCCGCAGGACTGTTCTAAAATTAGCTCAAATAGCGGCACTTATCAGTGAGCTGCATCTATTTATTTTACAGTCAGACCTCGGTTTTCGAACGTCCTGGTTCTCGAACAAATCGGAATTGAACAAAAAATTCGAGATTTTTTCTCCAAAGAAAGCAAGTGGGAGCAGTAAAGCCATCCTAAAACACAAAGACGCTCTTAAAGCAATGCGACAGTGAGCGCCCGGCGCGCTGCGGCTGCGTGATCGGACTAAATTAAGCTCCCTGCGCACTGAGGTCCACTTAAATTTTGGAAAGTACATCATGGCTTTAAAAATATTTTCAAATTTTTAGCGACGGCTCTGTCACAATAATGCGACCAGCGCGGTGCAGTTGCGCGGTGGGCGACGCGTTACGGTTGCGCGTTCGGCGGTGCGCTGCAGTTGCGCGTTCGGCGGTGCGCTGCAGTTAGAAGGTGCTGAGGGTGCGCCGAGAGGGCGCGCTGCGAGGGCGCAGCAAGAGGCCACCCTCGTGGCGCGGCGCCCTCTAGGCGCAGCGCTCTCTCCGCGCAGCACGCGCGCGTCTCGGCGCCGCACACTCTCGGCGCAGCACCCTCTCGGCGCAGTGCGCGCGCGCCCTCTCGGCGCAGCACACTATCGGCGCAGCACCCTCTCGGCGCAGCGCCCTCTCCGCGCACCCTCGGCTTGCCATCACGGCGCGCACGGCGAAGCACGGCGCTGCACGGTACTGCACGGCGCTGCACAGCGCAGCACGACGCCCTCTTGGCGAGGCGCCCTCTCGCTGCGGTGCCATCTATATGCAACGCATTTGCACAAACGACATTTTTGCACAAACCGGCACAAACGAAGCACAAACGAACGGTACCATTTTGGGTCCATGTGGAAGTAAATGGATTGAGTGACGTCATCGTTATGAATTAAATGTGTAATATGTGTAATGTGTAGGTACTTAGAATAGGGAAGGGCCATTCGTCTGTGATCAGGAAGACTCTTGCCCAGTGGTCCCCAACCACCGGGCCGCGGACACAGAATTTTTTTTTTTTATCGACGATCAATTAATTCAGGTCAAGACACTCGTCCCGGTCACGTGACATGTTTCCCCAGTCGAGCCCGCAAAGCTAATGTGTGGCGACAGGCTAACTAACCAGGCAATGAAGCATTCAAAACTGCTTCGGCTATGGAGACCAAGCATCCTGCAATAAAAGACAAACCTTAATCACTTCAGGTGTCATTGTCTCCGATTACGTCTAGATGGGACCGGCTCGTTTCTGAGAAACAAACTCAGTGCTCCCACTAATTCAACGTAATGGTGAGTTTTATTTCTGTCATTTGTACTTGTTTTTATGTCAGTCGTATCATTTTATTTCATCGTATTTATATGTTTATTATGAATGTATTATTTATTTATTTATTTATTTATTTATTTATTTATTTATTTATTTATTTATTTATTTATTTATTTATTTATTTATTTATTTATTTATTTATTTATTTATTTATTTATTTATTTATTTAAATGTTTTATTTATTTATATAAATGTCGGTCCGCAAAAATATTTTGTAACCGGTCCGTGGCGCAAAAAAGGTTGGGGACCACTGCTCTTGCCCATGCCAGGGCCGGTTCTAGGAATGCACATAAGAGGGGGCAGTCAGAAATGTGAAGGGGGCGTGTTCTTTTTATTTTTACACATTTTTAACACTGTTGGTGTTTTCTTCACGGCAGTTGTTAGCTGTGTGTCCAGATCTCAACCTTGAGAAGTGGATTGCACTCAGGCCTCTACACTAAGACCTGTCCAGCTTGGGTGTCCCACCTGAAGATAAAGCTTCTGCTGCTATTGCTCTTAGGGTCACTGAGGCACGCAAACCCCCTGACCACAATAAAGTGGCAATCTCTCAGGGGGGGGGAACATATAATATGAATGTTATTATTTGAGTTGTCGTTAATCATTAGTTATATCACGGGTCATTACGACGAATTTGGTGGAGTTTTTACTGCTTCTTCTAACTCCTACCGCGGTGACTGTAACGTGACACTCTCTGGCTACGTCTTGCCTCATTTGCAGTGTGTCACAATCACAGTGATTGGATGTTTACGGCGGGGCGCGGAGTCCTGACAGCAGGCTGTGTGAGGGAGGACACACTCCACCGACATCAGAGAAGAGAGGGGGCTGATTAACGTGTGTTTCTATCAGCGGATTTTTCACTTCTAAAAGTTTGATTCGAGGGGGCAGGACATCTGTTTGAGGGGGTGTTGCCCCCTCTTGCCCCTGCGTAGAGCCGGCACTGGCCCATGCCCTTAAAAGGGTAACCAGTAGAGGGAGACTCGAACCGCAGCTGTTGTCTTACGAGGTACAAATTATGTGGAAGAACAGAGATAGAGAGGGAAGAGGGGCAAGAGCAAGAAGCGCGAGGGCTTTTTGGGGCGAACATCTTTGCTGTTGAGAGCTGAAACATCTTTGCTCTTGGGGCCACTCAAACCTTTGGAGAGACATCACTCTGACATCGGTTGAATAAAATATTTTCCCAATCAGCCGTGTGTCACTGGAGTGCTTCCCTGGGACAGCCATTGTTCACCGAGTGTTTTTTTGGAGACAACAAAGCGAAACAACAAAGACCATTCACCACCGTCACAAGGACATCAAAAAGCCGATTAGCTGGGATTTTGACGCTACTAGTGTTTCTCGGTGTCACTAGCTAGACTTGTGTCAGCACTAGTTGGACACATGTTGCACTTGCCATGGTGACATCCTCCACCGCCACGGTGGCACCGTGTGCGTGCGTGTGTGTGTGTGTGACATATGTATATGTAGCTAAAGTACACAAACACATGTTTTTAGAACTCTTATTATTATTATAACAACTTTTTTATAACAAGGTACAAGTTTACATACTGTAAATATGTTTTTAGAACTCTTAATTGTCAGGGAGTGAGATAGGGCGACCAAATGCAGCACGATCCTTTATTGAAAAGGGGAAAAGCGAAGTGGGACGCTGGACTCGCGATCTGGCTGGCGTAACTGCGCTGAAGAGCGCAGCGCGTAGTCGTGGTGGGGCGAGCAAGTAGTCGGGGCAGGCGGCGATCGGAGCGTGGTCAAGGACGGGCCAGTAGCAGTGCCGGCTCTACGCATGGGCAAGCCCTAACCCTAACCCTTAACCCCGAGAGAATGCCACCTTATTGTGGTCAGGGGGTTTGCGTGCCTCAGTGATCCTAAGAGCAATACCAGCAGAAGCTTTAATCTTCAGGTGGGACACCCAAACTGGAAAGGTCTTAGTGTAGAGGCCTGACAGAGTGCAATCCACTTCTCCAGGTTGAGATCTGGACACACAGCTAACAATAATGTGTAAAAAAAAAAAGAACATGCCCCCTCACATTTCTGACTGCCCCCTCTTATGTGCATTCCTAGAACCGGCCCTGGCCAGTAGTCGGGGCAGGCGGCGATCGGAGCGTGGTCAGGGACGAGACAGTAGTCGGGGCAGGCGGCGATCGAGGCGTGGTTGGTCAGTTTACCGAAACGATTGGCAACAGAGAAAAGGCACAGGCTGATAGGCTTAACGCACAGGGAGCAACGGGTAGCATACGGGAGTGACTGGATGACAGGGTTTAAATAGAGAGCCTGAACGCCAGAACGTGACATTAATATCATAAAAAAAAATTATAACAAGGTACAATACTGTAAATATGTTTTTAGAACTCTTATTATAACAACTTTTGTTGTAAAGAAGGTACAAGTGTACGGACTGCAATTGTGTGGACACTCGCTGCCTTTTGCTGGCGTGTGGGCGACTTTTGTGCCATAATTCCTCAATTTATAAGGTTTATTTTGAATTTGTGATTTTTTTGAGGGGAAAAACTGTAATGTATTGAAGCCGCGATAATCAAAGCGCGATGTAGTGAGGGATTACTGTATTACATGTCATTACGGCAAAATGCCAACCTTTCTTGAACAAAAGAAAAAAAAAACTCGAATTGAGTTCAAATGATTTATTTCTTATAAAATATATTCTTGTTGCCTACTGCTCTGACATCACACACAGGCAATTTCAAAGGACTTGTGTTTGTAAATCCTCATTTCCCATCTTGTGGCCAAATGGGAATGGTGTCCAATCTCACCAGCGTCATTCATTGCTGAGCGGTCTTTCTCTCTGGAGCCTGATGCACATGAAGCACAGGAGATATCATCAGTTGAACAAATTTACTGTACCTTCTGTAGTATTTGTGTGTTGGATGTGTGCCTCGAAGGGGTGTGGCCTCGTGAGGGACTTCAGGGGCTGGAGTGGGGTTGGCTAGTTGTAGTTTGGTGTATGTAGTATATATAAAATAAAACTAATACTACAATTATGTTTAAAAAAAAACTACAATTAAGCATTTAAAAAATAAAATGACTGAAATCTAAGAATGTCCTGTGGAATTGTATTTTTAATGAACTTTTAATGAACTATATGTAACTGTGACAAAACTACATTTCTGGAATGAGAAAAAGAGTAACCTGGGTAATGTGAAGTTTTGGAGCATGTTGAAATTGGAAGAGTGTATTATGTGGGAGTAGAAATACGTCCAAAAAGTGTGGAGAAAATGGTGTAAGAATAACATAAGCTCATGCCTTCTTCCTCAGCGAGGCCATTTGCTTCACCACCAGCTCAATGTCCTCGTGGTCGTCGTCTGTGTCACTCTCCTTCTCCTGCTTGTGTTTGGGCTGGTAGGGCTCAACCTCGACGGGCTCTGTGTCTTCGACGTCACAGCGGCAGTACGGACACGTGTGGCCCGCCGATTTCTGCTGGATGTTGAAATTGAAAGTAAGTCGCTTGGGTGTGCCTAATGAAGTGTCTTGTTGGTGTCCAATGAACCTCTTGTATGAGTGACTGTAAAACTGCATTTCAAAAAAATGATAGCTTGAATGTTGCGGACATGAAGGATGAAGGAAAATTTAGCAGGGGACCCAACGTGTCTTGCGCTGTCCTACCAGCCAGCTGTCGAGGCAGCGTCTGCACACCAGGTGTCCGCACGGCTCGATACGAGTGTCCTTCTCCTCCTGTGTGCAGATCTTACACAGCCGGAAGGAGCTGCCCACTTTGCCGTAAAGCTCGTACTGCTCCTGCCACACCACGAAGGACAGTCAGTCGCAAATTAGTGCCTCATTTATAACGTCAAACCATATTCAGTCATTTTATTGTCTTCTTGCTGACTTTGCAAGGTTGCTCCTTTCAGAAGTAATGAACAGTCTCCAGTTTTTGCGGTTGTTCTTCAATTTATCTGATTTTCAAACCCAAATGTCGCAGGAGTAAAATAAAAAGTATCCAAGGATGAAAGCATTTTCCCTCCACTGGAAATATTGTTCCAATTTCTATCTGAAGTGCAACATACCTGTGTGACCTTGACTTTTGCTTTGTGATCCGGTCGGTGCAGGGCGCTGAGGTCTGGGTTGGCGTCTTGCCCGTCGGGATACAAATAGCTGCCAATTAATGAAGAAACTTAGAAGAACATACGGAACGCACAAGACGTGTGTGTTTGTGCGCTCACCGGCCCTGGCTATGGCCCTGAAGGAGCGCCAGGTAAAGCGGCGTATTCTCAAGGATGGTCTGCACGATGTCGCCTTCACTAGTCACGTGACCAATAGCCCACTGGCCCATCCTGGTGCAGCTCAGGCGGAAGATGTAGCTGAGAGAGAGGGCGGATTTAAAAACCAATATGACGTCACGAGTTCTCGTGGGAGTCGCGCCGTTGCACCTTCCCGGCTTGCGGGGGTGGCGTCCCAGTCGTGACAAGGCCTGGTCGTACGTGAGGAAAGCCATGTAGCCCGGGTGGGTGACGGCCAGCTGGGTCCAGTTTCTCAAGAGGGACCCCCATGGCTAAAGGAAGGAGGGGAGGTTCAGTTGGGAACGGAAAATCGCGATCCGCCTCCAATAAGATTTATGCATATGAACGATCGGTGATCGTTGTGATCAAAGTCAGCAAAGGCCAGGTGATTGGATGTGTGTGAAAGAAAAAGCTAGCTTTATTTCTGTAGTGCATTGCAAAATCACCTGGAAGAGCCTGGTGAAGATGTCAAATTCGAAGACTGAGACGTGATCGTTGCAGGTGAGATCAAGGGTGGCCTTGAGAGCCACGGACTCCAGCCCCTCCTGGAACGGGTGCACGCACCGCAGCTTCTCCGCAAAGATGCTCCATCTTACCAGGCATCTATGCATGAGAGGTCAGCGGAGGTAAACGAGGGAGGCTACGGCCTCACGATGGAACCTATTCTCATTACCAACCAATCTATAGTAAATAATGGGAGGCAAACTCATATCTTACATTCAATGACCGTTGACAAAGCAAAACCTCAGAAATTGACCCTTACCTGCAAAAAAGCACTTTTTTTTTTCTCTATGAAGCACTTCCTCCTCACTCCAACATAGTTGCTAAGCACGAAGATGCCACCAAATGGTGGCAAATCAATATTTGGTGAAAACAATGCAAAATCATTTTCATTGAATGACAGACGATAGGGTCCCCCAAAAAGCAAATCCAAAAGCTGCAAAGTAAAAGTCTCACTTATTGCCAAAAGTCATCTTCCAAAAGTCCCGCGCCTCCGTTTTGGTCAGGTTGTAGGTGTTGCCATGGTAACGGTCCCCCGGGAAGATGGCCTTGAGCTCCCACAGCATGTGACTGAAGAGCAGGGACAGCTTGGTCAGGTCTTTCCTGGCACAAAACACAACACAAACGTTGGCATATTGCTCGCAAAGTTGATTTCAAAGTATCGTACCTGTAGCTGGACGTCTCGTCAAACATCTTCTCCTTGGCTTCTTTAAACAGCAGCAAGGCTCTGTCCGTCTGAGCCAGCAGGGTCCTGGCATGGAGGCCGAGGAACACCGCCTCGTCCTCCCCGGGAGCTGGGCCCGTGAACGCCCCGAGACCTCGGTAGGGCTCCCAGACCCGTCTCAGCGCAGAGGCCGTCTCGGGGAGCAGCTCCAGCAGGTAAGGCGAGCTGCTCTTCAGGCCTAGCCGGGGGTCTGCGCATGCCTCGTGCAGCTTTTCCAACCGTCGGAGAGTTTTGTTGACCAGACGGTGCTGTCGGTTGCTGGGACGTTGAGACACCACGTCTTCTGAGATGCCCGCCGCCATCAGGACACGTTGCATGCTTGAATCTTGTCTTTGATAAGCACTTTCAAGTCACCTTTTTCCTTTCTCTCCAGAATTAAACATTTATGGGACAAGTGACTGAAGCTGTTAAAAATGGAACCCAGAATGCCTCTCAACTGATAACTATCGAGAAATATTTGATTAGTGCAAAGCATTTACCAATGAATTTAAATCTTACAGCGATTCTGATGCTTTTTTATGCTGTACGACTCCTGAAAATTGAGCAACATTAGATTTTCATTTCAAATGATTTGTAAGAATCTAGAGTTAATAAAAATTAAAATATATGTATTTCTTAACCGCTGAAATGTTGGTGTGCACCATAATAAATAGTAATAGCATGATAATTTAAAAACAAAAAAGAGCATATAAACAAAAAACCATCATCCCACAAAATCTTGGAGATCCCTCTCAGAGCCCTTTTTAGCAAACCCCGAATCTGTAAGTTGCTTTAAGACCGTCGTTAAAAGAAAAAAAAAGAAAAAGTTGCATTTAGAGTTCATTGGAGGATGTTCCTTCAAATGTATTTCATCGAGCGCTTATCCTCAGGCCGGAGTCAAAAAATGTCGTCTTACTCACAAAAACAAGCCTCAGCTGTCCCCTCGGTAGCATTTCAGCGAGGCAGGGCCGAGACATTAAACGTCAGAAAAGCAGTCGGCGCTGCTGACCCAAATGCAGCCGCTGTTTTTTCTGTTTTGTGCACTGCAACTGCTGACTTCCTGTTTGAAGCCAGACCAACTGGTTTGCTTTGTTTTGCGGCCAACAGAAAGACGGCGAGAGAGTGAGAGAGCAAGCTTGGCCTCAAAACGCGTCGATTCACACAAAATGAAAGCAGTCACTGCGTGTTGTCCTACAGGTACCGACATCTGCTTACTCGCAAGCAAAATACCAAAACCCACAAAGAGTTTGGTCTTCCATTAGGCTTCAGACCCCATCCTGGAGTATGATGACCGAGGTTCTCTTCTTGTTCAGAAACAGCAGTCTGGAAAAGATAAATAACAAACAGACTGTACCAGCTTGATGACTTGGCTTCACATGTCCGTCCCGTCTCAGAGCTCGGAGAACATCTTGGACACTCTCTTGAGCTCGGAGAACATCTTGGACAATCGACCGTCGTTGAGAAATCCTCAAAATCTTGGCTCACCAAAGTTGACAATTGGGGTCGACCTGGTAGATTTTCAAGTTTAGGAGCTCTACCAGCAATCCATCCTGCGCATTATCTTCCCGACCCCAAGGGGGCGTTGTTAGATTAAAAGAAGGTAGGGTAATTCTGTCCCTGATGCCATCACGGTCAGGAGATCATGGTCGGAACATCCCCAATCAAACTTCACCTTACCGGCCGGCTCTACCGATCTAGATTTGCTGCACTTTCAAGCCCCATCCGACCCACATGATGCTTTTATTTGTTTGACAGAGCCACACAAACCCATTTATCAGAAGGGAGAGAAAAAAGGGGTTAGTCAAAGTAGCACCGAGATCGTAGCCATTGAAGCATTTCTAAAGTTATAAACGAATGTACTAATCATCCATTTGTGTCTTACTCTGCAGAAAATGGTGGCAATGCGCACGTGTGTGCCACCCGTCTGGATTTTTTAGGGACTTTAGACAACAAATGTTTGGCCAACTCTACACTTGAGTGGATCAGGAAAGTACCAAATTGGCCCTGCGTGGGTAAGTCCAAGAATCAGGAGATGTTGGTGTATGTGACATGTTGAGGTGTGGACTAGAGGTGCTCGTGGGTGTGGAGCTTTGCGTGCGCGTATGTGTGACTGGTTGCAGAATCTGTTTTTATTCTCCCATTTCCTCGTTATGCTTGGAGGCCTGCGGGCACATGAGCTCTGCCGTGGGGGTTTGACCCGGAAATGTTTCTGCATATTAAAAATTCAAAAATGGTTAACCATTTCATAAATTCACATGTCCTGAATGTTGTTAGTCACCTAAATGTTGAACAGAGGGTGTGTTTTTACCAAAGTCAAATTCCTTGTTTGGCACGCTCAAACATGGCGAATAAAAACTCTTGAATCTTGAATCTTGAAATACAGTGGAACCCCGGAAGTCAACCACCTCAGAACTCAACATATTCGGGAAACCTCTGTAAAAAGAAAGAAGAAGAACTGAAAAACAAGTAAGAAAGAGGCATTCAGATTACTTGGCATCGCAATTCAAAGTGCAGGGATTGACCATAAATTCATTTTTGAGGAATAGAGAGGCCATAAAAAGTGCTAGTGTTGCTAAGGGATTTACGAGGGGATATCCAGGTCCCAGTGGATAAAACAAAGAAAGTAAAACACTGACAAAATGCAGCCACTGGATTTTTCATATGGAAGGTGATTCCAATTCCAAACAATGAACCCCCCTTCCCCACCCCACCCCTCCACCTCTTCGTTTACAGATTCAGCGCCAAATCAATGTCAAGTTATGTGGATCTTAAATGTACTACATATTCAACTCTGTGCATTGTTACTCCGCAATTGTGAGATAAAAAAAAGTAACGTTAGGGCAAAAACTTGCTGCCTGAGAAAAGATTATTTTCAATTATTTCTAATAGGGAAAATTATTTCGGAACTCAACGGTTTTGCTTCTCAGCGCTCCTTCAAGTTCCACTGCATAGTGCAATTACATAAACATAATTATGGACTATTATAGAGTTGAAAATTATAATACAGTGGTGCACTGGGCATACGTGTTTATCATTGAAAAATGATGGCTTTGTTCCAAAAGTATACTGTCGCATTTTGTTTGGCGTTTGAGTGTTTACTATTTGTAGCAGTGGGGGGCCATCAGGGCCTGCAAGGCCTTTTCTGCTGGCCTAAACATATCTGAATCACAGACTGATGTTAATTATATTTTGTCCATGACTACGTATTAAATAATTCCAAATGGTCTGTCCGCTTCCTGGTTGTGCTGCCTCCAGACATGTATTTTCATATTTAAGGATTTAACCAATCATATTTCAGCCACTATTTGTTGCTAGGGTCAAAGAAATCTGCCTGGAGGCCTTCACAATCAGTTCTGCAGGCCCTGTAGCATAAAATAAATGTCGATCAAACTGTTGCTTCAACCAATCAGATTTTGAGTTGGCGACACCAAGGCCCTCTAGCAGGCGTACGGAATTGTCAGCGTATTCACACACTTTGATTGAATAGTCAGAGAGTGTACTAGCCAGAGCTAGCAAACTACATCTGTAGCGAGCTGCACAAGCAAAGATATTATTGTGTTGATTTAATGGCTGTTTTCTCAACCCACAATGGCTGAAGGAGGAGAAGAAATTGATTTGATTGCAGATTTACTGTCAAAGCCATTTTCAAGATGGACCTTTCAAGAAAAGCTAGACATTGTTAAGCAAGGTCGGGCAACTCCGCAGCTAGCAAACCTGTCACAACCGGGAAAAGGATTTG
Source organism: Syngnathus typhle (assembly GCF_033458585.1). NCBI lineage: Eukaryota > Metazoa > Chordata > Actinopteri > Syngnathiformes > Syngnathidae > Syngnathus > Syngnathus typhle. The sequence goes on along the minus strand of NC_083747.1, from coordinate 12,725,127 downwards.
TCCGCCACTTTCAGTCCACTAACTACGAGCGGTACTCCTGGCTCACAGGCTCCGAGGAACGCTAGAAATTGCATTAGCATTAGCTTCGATGGCGATAGAAAAGGAGTTCTTGATGGAACTGAAACGCACGGATAATCTGAACAACAGAGTATGTGAAATCTTATTAAGGAAAGAAAGGAGGATGGATTTTGTGTACAAATAATCAGGATTTTTGGTGAGTAAAATGTTGCTATATTCCTAAATAATATTGCAATTTCATCAGGTTATTTTTTATGCTTTTCTTAAGTGTGTCGCAGCTGTACCTGCAGTAGAAGTTTTATAGCCATAAAATAGTTATTGAGGGTTGGATTGATTCAGACGGAGCAGTACTGAAGGCCTAGGTGTGAAATGCACAGCCCGCCACTGTTTGTATAGAGTATGATTATCATTTAGATAAACTAATGATTGCACCTCAAAAAACCTAAAGATGATCTGCAAACATGATTAAATAAAAACGTGAACTGAACTAGCGATGCAGCGATTCTTAGCACCAGAGGGAACCTATGTATTGTGAGTGATGGCACAGATTCCCTCCGAGAGATATAATTAAAAGTTAAAGTCCCAATGATTGTCACACACACATCTGGGTGAGGTGAAATTTGTCCTCTGCATTTAACCCATCCCCGTGTGATTTTGATCCATCCCCTGGATAATATAGATACATAACATTTCAAACTTTGATGCAAAAATGGCACCACGAAAGTTGGCGCCGCACATTTTCTGCACTCCTCCAAACGCACATGCAGGCAAACGCGCGCGCGCACAAACACATCGACGTTGTATTCGCTCACTTTCATTTTAAAAAGAAAGTAATGGTGGAGCACTTACGCAGCTGCACTTCCATGCATAACTTGCATTCAGCACTAAGCTGAAGGTTGCTTGATTTGGAAATTATTTGTAGTTGTTATCATTAAACAAACAAAACCTACCAATGACGCCAACGGAATGATCGCTTTTGGGGGCTATCTGTCCGGTTTTTACTGCCAACAGACTTTCAGCGAAGCACCGAGACGCACCTGAGACTCTCAAAAGACTTTCAACCTCGCCCCCGGTTGATGCCAAACGTCATGACCATGAACGATGACGGCCGTTCGCTTACCGCCGCCGCGCCGCTGGACCTGAGTACCAGTCAGCGGGGGAGCACCTCGTCCGCAGCGGCGCCAGACCGCCCATGTTGCCGCAAGGAGACCGTCGGCTCACCTGCGCCTCCGCCTACGCCGGGTTTCCCTCGCAAGAGACCGGCTGACGGGGCTTCCCTCCGGCTTCCTTTTCGGAAGCGACCTATCGCCGTGGAGCCGGAGGAGCGAGCGTCTGGAGACGTGGGACGAGTGGAGCGCTTTTCCCCGGCGACGGGGGAGGCTGTCGCGCCGCAGCGACGCGAGAGAAGCGCCGCTGAGGGTCGGCTGCCTGTTGCTGGGGCAACCCACATGCACGCGAAGGAGGCTGAGCGGAGTTTGGAAGCTTTTCCCGTCCACGTCGTGTCCTCCTTCACTTATGGTGAGTACGGATGATCTCTAATTACATTGCTGTTACTTCTCTGGTTCTTCTATATCAAACAAATTTGTTTTAGGTTCATTTACCTGACATGTTTCGGCGGAATCTTCCGCCTTCATCATTGCTGTTAAATGCGATCAGTTGTGGCACTAATCGAAATAGTCCGTACCCCGGTATTTGCGGGGAATAGGGACCGGGCCGACCCGTGAAATACAAAATCACAATTAACGACGAATGAAATGCATTATTAACAAAAAAAATCAACACCGAAAAAAATACAATTCAAATCAACATTGAAAAAAATAGATATATTTTCATTTTAATTTGTATGTCTTAATGCAATTATTCAGAAATTATGATAAATAGATATACAAAATATATATTTATCATTTTCTTTTTTTACTATAATTTTGTGCAATATATGCAGTGAACTGGCCAACAGTCCAGTGTGTACTCCATCTCTCTCCCAAACAAGAGAGCTCAGCGGGGAACACATTTGTGAATGATTGGAAGGATGATTTAATATTTAAATTCTGAAATCTATTTTTTAGGGTTATGTGTCACTTAAACATGTATTCGCTCAGAAACAACGCTGGTGTGGTCCAAATTCCCACTATGTCACTGAAACGCACATCCTCCTGCGGTTTATATGTTGAGTGACAGGTGGCCTCAGGCAGGCGACGAGTCATTGAGAAAACGTCCAGAACGTGATTCCCCTTTTGACTCAAGTAGCTCACTGGCTCAAATACCGCACTGACTGCGCTGCTTTATTTGTCAGGTCACTGTCAGGCATACCCCTACCCGGAGGCGGAGCATCTCAGCTTCCAGCACTCGCGGGACCCGCTGAGGAGCATGGCGCTGGCCACTCGGCAAGATGAAGACGGAGACACGTATGAGCCTTTACTCTCATGTTGTCAATCACTCGAAGGCGAGGCAAGGCAGCTTGATATGTGTAGCATGCACTGGGCAACTCACACAAGCGAGCAAATACACAAGACTTCAAAGCACTTTGGACTAGCAAAAATTTTGTTGAACAAATACCTTGCGACTTTTGACTAAGTTGCAAGGCCACTTTTCTAGGAGCCATTTGCAAGATGTTTGTGTGCGACGCGATGGCCACCGCGCGTCGCCACTTACGTCAATGCGGGTCCTCGGAGGTCGGGAAAAGCAAGAGTGTGAGGTATCAAGCACTCGGTGTGGTTTTTCTCAGCTATGTTGGCCTCGACGATAGGGCCTTTCTGAATGAATAGGACTGAAAAACCAAACATCCGCTCCTCACACGCTCTCTCTCTGTCTTATCGGCTTTATCTTCCTCTTTGTGTGCGCGCTCTCTGACGTGTGCGCGTGCGTGCTCTTCTTGCATCCAGGTCAGAGGATGCCTGGCTTCAGAACAGATGATTTTTTCATGGATGTCTTTAGAGTTTCTTGTCTGTTGCAACTTTTAGGGTTATGTGCATTTGGTCGTGTAGTCTGCCCACTTCCAAGAACTTGGCGCAGTTTCACCTCATGAGAAAAAAGGCAATGAAGAGAATACAGTCAATGTGATTTGGGGGTGACATACTCTCCAGAGAAACTGGAGACAAAAATAGACACAGCATTAGGTACCACTGTTGTGTGAGGGACGGAACCATCAGGTTCCAAAAGAGCAATGCACTTGTCTCCTTTTAAGGCAAGCGATGGAGCCATTTGCTGACACACCAGTCAGTCAGCTGTGCGAGATGATGTCACTTACAGGAATGAGTAGCAGCTGCACACTTTGGCATACATGTGTGTTTTTCACTTCACATGCCTCGGCCACGTTTCCTATCCGTTACCACATTAGCTTGTATCAAAAGCGCTCGCGTCACCGATGCCCCGGCACGTCCTGTGCAAAGCGCGCTTGGAACGTCTTCTTGAGAAACGGCGACGGTTTCCTGTTGCACAATCGCTGCAGTCTGGCGAGAAAAGCCCCATCTCGTGCTAGCATGGATGGATTGCACGCAGAATGCGGCCATTGTCAGCGGCGGCAGGAAGTGATGTCAAAAGCACTTGTGCGACCTTTACTGGAAGCACAAAAAAAAACACAATAACGGCAATGCGGTTCTCAACAGATGTGCTCCCTTTGCGATTTGTGGCCTTCCCCCCGAAAATCAAATCATAAACGTGCTCGGCAAATGACTGCATCAGAAAAGCCTTAAAATAATTTCAAAACTCCTGACATCAAACAAGCTTTGAAACATGTTTTTGGAGGCACAGCCGTAAAGACACATTTAATCGTGGTTTTGATTGCAGAGCCCTGCACATCGCAGTGGTGCAAGGCAAGCTGGACCTCGTGCGCCAACTCGTCCGGCTGCTGCAGTGTGCCGGCAGGAGCCTGGACATCTACAACAACTTGCGACAGGTAAAAGTAACGCATCGCTTTCGTCATATCGCACGCTTTGACAACATGAATGTGGTTTCAACAACATCCATCAGGGCGACACAAACACTTTTTTTTCTCACGCCCTCGCTTAATCTGTCTGCACGCAACGTCCTCGCTTACATTCTTGCTAGGTTCCTTCCATTTTTGCCCGTGTTGTTTTTTACAATACAACACAAAGAGGGAGACATCTGCAATACTGCTGACCAATCGTGAGTTTCTGTGCTTGAGTGCCAGAGCATTTTGACAAGTATGTGACTCTCGGTGCCTTTTATAGTACAAGTACGTGGAATCACGAGAATATGAAGGGGGTTTGATACTCGTGACAGAATGTGTGACTAAATCCCTCAGGGGGCCACGCCAACTTTGCGCTGATCATCAGAACTCTCGGGGATCAACTATCTGTGTGCCCTAAAAGAGGCGGCGTTTAGTTGAGTGTGGTTGACATCGGCGAATCTGCCTATGTGGGCTTGCAGCATTTTACTCTTATGGCAAAAAAAGTGCATGGTGACTGAGGCGCTACTTTACCACAAATGAAGGCATGGCAAGTGTATTAGTTGCAAACCCTGCCAAAGAAAAAAAAGCGGATACATAGATTAATATCATGAGGAAAAAATCAGCAATGTGGTGTGATAGTTGCGAAGCAAATAAGTACTAGCAGCACATTGAAAGTTGATTCTTTATTTGGGTGCACGTACACGCCGCGCATCTGTGTGTTTGTGTACTTTGATATCCTCCTTCCGAGAAGTCACGTGACCAACCCCCCTCGCCCAACCCCTCTTCGTCTTGCTGGAGGCTGTTGTGACATACCTGAGGTTCGCTGGGTGGATGGCGGGGACTTTCCCTTCTTGTACGTCGCCCTCTCTCTCTTTCTCTCTTTCTCTCATCCTCTCTCTCTCCCCGTCTCCCTCACTCTCTATTTGTCTCTACCTGTCACTATCTATCATTTCCTATTTATCCCTTTCTCGCTTTCTGTCTGTCTGTCTGTCTCTCGTGCTGTCACGCACTCTCAGTGTACCTCTCTCGCACTTAAGTCACTGCGACACCATCAGTAGTTTATTTGTGTGCAAGCAGGAAAGCATAAGATACTTGCAGTTGTCTGTCTGGCGTGGCATGAAAGCATTTCATGGTCCACTCATCTCTGAGCAATGCCAGAGCACGAAGGGAGAGAGAAGGGGTTTTCCCTCGCTATCCTGCCTTCCTCCTCTTCCTTGTCGTGCACGATGCACACACTTCCTCTTATCGATGCTCTCTTTTTGTTTTAATCCCCCTCGAGATGTTTTACAGGAAGCTCTGGTTTAAAGGGCTAAATATGGAGTTGGAATATGTTGGTTCCTCTTCAATAAGAACAGCTTTATACTGTAAATATATGACTGTGCGTGTGAATCACAAGATTGAGGCAAACGGATGGACAATGGCGTAACTGGATGAAGTCCATGCTTAATGGTTTTACTCAGCAGTGAAAATACGAGTCAGTCATGCTTAACCCAAAATAATGCCAGCACATTTACCTAGTAGATACCATGTCTGCAGTGCAGATCTGTGGTTTGGGGTTTGAATCTGGGCATTTGCGGAGGCTATAATTGAGAATTACATATCATACACACACCTGAAACTAGCTAAAAAAAAAAAATGCAAATACAAATTCAGATAGATTGCACACTGTTGATAAGCGTTGTCTAGCTTCAGAAACACTTTCAACGCGTAATATCGAATTTTGCCATAACAATATTAGGTTGAATCAGTCAAACATTTAAGTGAGGTCAACTAACACTATTTTTCAAAATAAAAACAAGTAGCCATTTAAGTGAAGGAAACCAAATGTAGTCTATCAAGATTTCAGTATATCACCAAAGAGCAATATGGCCTCACTACTGTGGTTTAAAAGTGCGCATGCACACACCTCCAAGCCAGTCAAAGAGCAAGTGAAACTTGATTTTTTTTTTTCTAGCTGCTAATTATTGTGGAGCCTGTCCAAATATGAGTGGAAAGTCCACTTCCCCGTACACTGATGTGAAGTTACGCTCAGCTTTATTTAAACACCAGTGTCCTTGCTGGCCAGTGTCGACATGTACGATGACATACGCTGACCTCACGCTCGCTCGGGAATGTCCTGCATTGCTCAACAGCTTCCCAGTAGATTCATTCAATTTGTCAATGTCTGTGATTCGTAACCAGAGATAACGGCCCTTTTTTCATCAGATCATGCCATAACAATTTAAAGTTAATTCACGAGATGGGCAAAAGTGTTTTTTGTCATAAAATATATGTTTCGGCTCAATACAGGTTTGGAAACATTGCTCTATGCTGACTGGTTTTAATCTCGCTGATCAGCTCCATTCATTTTTTACGGCCAACAAGCCGTTGTATGAATGTGTAGAAATGAAGAGTCAAAGTTTAGGATTGTTTGTTTGTTTGTTTGTTTGTTTGTTTGTTTGTTTGTTTGTTTGTTTGTTTGTTTGTTTGTTTGTTTGTTTGTTTGTTTGTTTGTTTGTTTGTTTGTTTGTTTGTTTGTTTGTCAGGCGTAGCCATCAAGCGTTAGCTCCATGGTTTCAAGAATGGACATGTTCAAATGCCAGGCAACATTTCATTCATTTATGAATGAATCATTTCCTTTGCACCATGCAGACTCCACTCCACCTGGCCGTGATCACCCGGCAGTCAGATGTGGTGGAGGCGCTGCTGAGGGCCGGGTCGGACCCCTCCTCATTGGACCGCAATGGCCAGACGGTGCTCCACCTCTGCTGCGAATACCACCATCCGCTGTGTCTGTCCATGGTGCTTTCGCTCCCCTCGTCTGTCGCCTGCCTGGAGATGAAAAACTTTCAAGGTAAGTGGAGAAGTAGGCAAACGTCGTGCAGCGCGTGGCTGTCCACAAATAGCGCCACTTCACTGTCCTTCTCTCGCGGGCCGTTTCTTTCCACTGTGGCCCTTTAAACTTGCACACCAGGTCTGAGCCCGCTCCACGTGGCCGTACTCCACGGACACAGAGATTTGGCTGCCATGCTGCTGGTGGCGGGAGCTGATGTCAACACTGTGGTTAGTGGATGCCGTCGTTGCTCGCGCGATTTCCATTGCCTGCCTGCGTCAGATGGATGACTTTGCCGCACCCACTTCATCAGGACATCAAGAGTGGCCAGAGTCCCCTCATTCTTGCCGTGGAGAGCAACAATGCAGAAATGGTCCGCTTCCTCATTGAGGTAAAGAGATTGTGTAGGAAGGCTTGTGACCTGCATGAAACACTTATTCCAAAATGACCACATTGAGGGGTTAAATGGGATCATAGGTCGTCACTACATCTTTCCAAAGTTTTTTTCATTTTAACACTTGATAAGTAGGATTTTTCGAAATATGCAAATATTGAATGCAGGTAAGTTCCCCAAAACATATTTTTCCAAACGACTATTGTGGCACAATCACAACAGCGGAGGAAACAACACAAACTCTCATTTCTATTTTGCGAGGCCGGCCCACTCCAAATGTGTACCTGGGTCCGCCACGTTTTCTCCTTGTCTTGGCGCAGAGCGGCTGCGATGTGAACAGGCCGTCGTACAGCAGCAACACGGCACTGCACAGCGCCTGCGCGCGGGGCCAGGCGGACGTGGTGCGGGTGCTCCTCAAGAGCGGCGCCGACAGCAGTCTCAAAAACTACCACAACGACACGCCCGTCATGCTGGCCAAGAACAAAAAGGTCAGCACTAACAGCCAAGTGAGGCACTCAGGTGAAAACATGGATGCCTTGAGATACAAGTTTCAATTCCGTGACCTGACCACACTCCTAAAGTCAGAACATTAGTATTTTGAATCATATTTTTCCATTGAGATGAATGGGAATGCCAAAATCTAGCAACAAACATGAGGGGGGGAAAAGCACTTCAGAAGTGTGGGCAAAGGAATCATTGCCAAATCTGTCGGAGAATTCGTGAAGTAGAATCCAATAAGTTCTGTCCTGCCACCTAGCGGATAAACATGAATAGTGCAGCATGCTCGTTACTTTTTCTACATCAGGTCACCTAGATGTATTTCGTAGAATAAAAGCATTGTGGCATAATTGTTAATAATAAGTGTGTGAGTCCTGGGCGTACCCCATCTCACCCGCCACCCTCAGGTGGATGAGACAAAAGGAATGGATAGATGGGATTAACTTGACTTCCAAGTGCCCCACCTTGCCAACACCTGACTGAGCTCAGAACGTCACTATTTGTGACTTCACAGAAATGTAAGTCACCCATGCCATGGGAACTAATGCACCCCCATACCATCTCAGATGCTGGCTTTTGAACTTTGCATTGATAACAGTCCGGATGGTCCGCTTCCTCTTTGGTCTGGAGGACACATTGTCCAGTGTTTCCAAAAAAAAATTGAAAAGTGGACTCATCAGACCACAAAACACTTTTCCATTGTGCATCAGTCCATTTTACATGAGCTCGGGCCCAGAGAACCAGGGGGCGTTTCTGGATGTTGTTCATAAACGGCTTTTGCTTTGCATGGTAGAGTTTTAACCAGTACTTACTGATGTAGTGACGAACTGTATTTACCGACAGTGGCTCTCTGAGGTTTTCCTGGGCCCATTTGGTAATATCCTTTACACACTAATGTCGGTTTTTAAGGCAGTGCTGTCTGAGGGATTGAAGGTCACGGTCATTCAGTCTTGTTTTCCTGCCGTGGGGCTTACGTACAGTGATTTCACCAGATTCTCTGAACCTTTTGATAATATTATGGATCGTAGATGTTAGAATTAGGGGTGTAACGATTCATCGATACACATCGATTAATCGATATAATGCTCTACGATTTATTGGCATCGATGCTAAACGTAAACATCGATTTATATCGCCGTGTTTGACCTCGGACATTAGACGCGACTTTATTTTGAAATCCAGTTCATTGTTGCTTGCTTCCTCTTTCCGGGAGCAGTGCGCCCGGCGTTGTTGTGTTGTGACCAGAGCAGGCACGTGAAAGGGGAGTCGACAACTAGTACGCGGCTCCTGGGCTGGTGCTATGTCTAGTGTCCAAAAAGACGAAGAAATTTGCTCCCCTTTAGGCTTCAAGTCATTCGTTTGGAAGCACTTTGGATTCCAAAGAAAAGATGGCTCAACGGACAAGACACGTGCAGTTTGTAAATCCTGCCATGCGGTGATCAAATATTCAGGGACCACAAATCTCGATGCACATTTAAAGAAAAAACACGACATCAAAGTTCAGTGTTAAAATAAGCACTTTGTATACTACAATACTCTTGTAATTTCCTAAATAAAGAGTTTGCAGTACCTTGTTGATTTTGGGTATGAATTGTTATAAATCAGGATATTGTTCTATATTTTTTGTTTAAAAAAAAAAACATCTCGATCGTAGAGCACTATATCGCGATATATCGTGAATGAATCGCAGCAGGCTTTAAGATATTGGCAAATATCGTATCATAGTTCTTTGTATCGATATGATATCGTATCGTGACAAAACCCGCGATTTACACCCCGAGTTAGAATCCCTAAATTCCTTGCAATTTTGCTTTGAGAAATGTTGTTCTTAAACTGTTCAACTATTTTCTCATGCAGTCATGGACGAAGTGGTGAACCTCACCCCATCCTTGCTTGTGAATGACTGAACATGTTCGGGCAGGCTCCTTTTATACCTACTCATGGTACCCACCTGTTCCCGCTTAGCCTGATCACATGTGGGTTGTTCCAAATAGATGTTTGATGAGCTTTTCTCAGCTTTGTCAGTATTCTTTGCCACCTTTCCCAACTTCTACTGGACGTGTTGCAGCCATGAAATTCTAAGTCTTAGAATTTATTCTAAATTCTAAAATTTTTTAACTTAGAATCTAAGTTAATTATTATTTGGCAAAAAACAATGAAGTTTATCAGTTTGAACATTAAATATGAAGTCTTTGTAGTGTATTCAATTGAATATGGGTTGCGAAGGATTTTCAAGTCTTTGTATTTTGTTTTTATTTACATTTTACACAATTTCCCAACTTCAACCGAATCCGGTTTGTAAATGCATTGGGAGAAAAAAATCTGATGATGGAGACATTTGTATTTTTTATTTTTTTGCAGATAGCAGACATCTTACGAGGGAGGGGTTCAAAACCCGTACAAGTTCCAGATCAACATTTCGACATGTCAGCCTCACCACACGGCACCAGCTTAATGATCAACAGTAGAGGTCACTTCATTAGGTACACCTGCTGATTCCCCCCAAAATCCAAACTGTGCTTTTTTTCCCCTCTCAAATCTTAGGTTCACCATCTCCAAGCCACAGTCGTGGTTGTTCTCCAACAATGCCTCACTGCGCCACCTCCCACTCACCAAGGACCCCACCAATGTTCGCCTTTCCATTTTACGAGCAGGAGTCCTCATGTATCAAAACTGGCAACTACTGCATCCCTCGGAACATCAAGCAATGAGGAAAACGACAAATCTAGCATTCAGTGGTGTTGCATATTAAAAAGAGTAGCCGGTTTACTCAAAGAATTAATGGGGGAGAAACTAGCAGTGTTCAGAGTTGGGTTGCTAGGCTAACCTATGCTAACGCACAGGTTAAGTCACATTTCCAGTGCCATGTGATTATCTGCAATGGAACTCCGGGTTTAATTTGTTCAATGACTGAGCTGTGATGTACCTCAGCTTTGTTTGTACTCAGGGGTGTGCCAAGGCTGGGGGCGGAGGGGGTTTAGGCACCCATTGCTGGATACTGTATACAGCAGTGATTCTTAACCTTGTTGGAGGTATCGAACCCCACCAGTATAATATGCGCATTCATCGAACCCCTCTTTAGTGAAAAATGTTTGTTTTTTTCAAATTGAAGACCTCAGTGTTTATTACTAGTGCACAAAATGAGCCGTGCATGAACATCACCTTGTTCAAAGAAAAAAAAAACACAATGCATGAAGTCAAAACAAATTACATACCTGCAGATCAGAGTGACTGCTGCTGTTGCCTTTGCGAGACCATTTCAGATATGCGTCATCACGAATTAACACAATAATCCAGGCATGTTCGGACCTCCGCAGTGGAGGCTCTGGCGAACCCCTGAGACCAACTCACGGAACCCCTAGGGTTCGATCGAACCCAGGTTAAGAACCACTGGTATACAGTATGCAGTGACTGTCCAGGACCCCCTGTACTTGTAAAGTGATGGAATTTGCATTACATTGCCTTGTGTGTTTTGTTTACATATGCTACGCAGAAAAAGATAGGAATTTGGATTGGGCTTTCCAGTCAAATTTCAAGATAGACCTAAGTTATAAATAACCTTTACAGGTGAATTTATTCTGAACTTTTAAATGTCCATTTGTTCACTGTTTCAGTACGTTTTGTACAACTTGATGTTTGACAACATGGTGCTAATGGCAAACCTTTCTGTGACCCTTCCAATCTCACTGTATCTCTGTAGCCCAATACAGTATCCCTAACCTTTTGTGAGTAGTATCTTATGTGTTATTCTGCTTTTGTAAAAAAGTATATTTAAAAAAACTTCTCTTGTGTTAATTTTTTTCGGCCATACATTTCATAATATACCTAAGATTTCTTAATATAACTGTAATTGACATTTACTTTTTGTGAAAGGGAAAGGAAATCAGAAATGAGATTTATCTTAATAAACAAAATCGAGCTAAAATCTTCCTGTTATGGTTCCACCCCCTAAAAATAGAAAGAAAAGCTTGTCCACTCCAATCAAGCGGTTCCGTTTGAAAGAAGTAGCAATGTGATTGGTCAGTTGTTACCCGCCCCCATGGAGGCGACCAACCAATTGTAAGTCGTGCGCGCGGCCATGTTGAATTGTCAATTATTTGAAAGTGAGACAACAAAGAAGTGATATAAAGTTACGACTGAAGCAGATTTCGCGAAACGATGTCAAAACTCTTGTCGGACTCGACACACATATCACGTTAAAAGCTTACAAGCGAAAATATACTTTGGCTGGAGGGAGAAAACTCAAGGTAGGTTTGACGCGTAACTGTTCTCAAGTACCGTAGTTTGAACATCGAAGGCGGCTAGGATAATAGCATGCTAACTTGAGCTTGTTGGTGGAAAAGTTTCCAACGTTGTTGAACGTTGATTCGAAAAGTCTCCCGCTGCTTTGTTTGTCTATCCTGCTCGAGTATCAAAATATGAAATGACTTTTGTCTGAGACGCCCATTATAGTTCACATTTGTTGGTGACTTTTGACTGACTGACAACAGGTGACCACATGTATTTGGCTTGTTGATGAATTTCTTTACCTTTTTAAGAAATTTTTCTTGTTTTATGTCATGGCAGGTGACCTGGATTTGGCCAATCCCAAATCATCCCAACAATACTATATAGGATAATCCAGTTGGTCAAATAACAGTACAAAAATCAAAGGAATTGAAACTATTTAGTAAATGTAGCTCATCAGACACAACAGCCTTAGTCACATCAATGAACAGAATTGCAATTCTGACAAAGATAAAGAGGACTATTAGATAACAGCTCTTGTGATATATTTATTCATATGAATGTTAATTTCTCCATTTTTTTGGGAGAGTTACGTTGTAAATTATCATAATTCACACACAGGCCTCTTTATTTTCAAGGGCCCTGTTGACAGATGCTCAAAGTGCAGTGCAATTTTTACCTTTTTTTTTTTTTAGTCTGTACTTCAGTATTAGTAAGAAACACAAACCAGTTGCGCTGGTAACTTTCAAATAAAGAAAAGAGAAAGACAAGAAAAATGGCTGCAGCAAGAACAGCAAACCCAGCACAGATGATCAGCTTGATGAAAGCAGTGAATGGGCCGCTCAGAAGCAGCCAGACCGCAGGATTCAGTGGCCAGCAGCCCCTGAAGAGGAGCAGTAATCCTCAGAGCAGTGGCGGTATCAAGTAAGATTTGTTTTGAATTCAAAGTACAAAGCCTCTTCTCGTCTCGCATTCTAAAAATTGTGTGTTTTGTCTTTAGGTTTGGAGATGACTGGAAAAAGTGCCTAGAACTTCCTCCAAAAGACAACAGAATTAGAACATCGGTAATGTAACCCTAATGATTAAGTTTAAGTACCCAAACATTTTAAGCTTTGAAATATAATAATATATACAAATTTTGCTCAATTTACAAATCTACACTTTGACAATCCCAGGATGTGACCTCCACCAAGGGAAATGAATTTGAAGACTACTGCCTCAAGAGGGAACTGCTCATGGGAATCTTTGAGATGGGATGGGAAAAGCCCTCGCCTGTACAGGTCCGTTTTCCGTTTTTGTCACCATTTTTCTGTTGCGTGACACAGGTAGCAGACCACTGGGTGGCTAGGAAACATTGATTCTGCATATACTGGACGGTGCACCTATAGATGCATTATTTATGCATGAAAAAAAATATTCTCATGCATGTGCCCCATCATAGGAGGAAAGCATCCCTATCGCCTTGTCTGGCAGAGATATTTTGGCCCGTGCCAAAAACGGAACGGGCAAAAGCGGAGCCTACCTCATTCCGCTCCTGGAGAGAATCGACCTAAAGAGGAGTTACATTCAAGGTCAGTGTCTGCTTTCTCATTCCCCCGCCTCCTTGCCTTTCCATAATGAAGTCGGACTCACTTTGTCCACGCTCTCGTCACCCCTCGGCTCCTCACGTGTGTCTCCACGCAGCCTTAGTCGTCGTGCCCACGCGAGAGTTGGCGCTGCAAATGAGCCAAATCGCAATCCAGCTCAGCAAGCACCTAGGCGGAGTCAAGATCATGGCCACCACTGGCGGCACCAACTTGAGGGATGACATCTTGCGCCTCGACGAGACAGGTGCAGCTCGCACGCTTGTCTCGCTAGTGCAGAGTTGGCCAAGCTTTTCCACAAACGGGAAAATGGAAGGGGCGCCCGAGTCTAAGACCAAAGACCAAGCTCTCTAGTGGAACATCTGGTGTACATTTTCAATTTTTAATTTAAAAAAAAGTTGACTTTGTAGTATAAAACAGTATTTAAAGTTGGAAAAGGTTTATTATTTTAATTGTAATATATTTTTTTAGTTTTAGATAAGTTTGTGACACTTTGGCCGTTTTTGTCCCAACAGTACACGTGGTGGTTGCCACACCTGGAAGATTACTGGACCTGATCAAGAAGGGTCTGGCCAAAGTGGACAGGTTACAAATGATGGTGATGGATGAGGTAGGACTCTCATAACACGCATCGTCTTTTTGTGTTTCTCAAACCTTTTCAACGTCTGACATGTTCAGGCAGACAAGCTCCTCTCGCAAGACTTTGTGGCCATCATCGAAGATATCATCAGCTTCTTACCAAAGAATCGGCAGATTCTGCTCTACTCAGCAACGTTCCCCATCAGTGTGCAGACATTCATGGTATGGTGACCCTCACTTGCACGCTTTTCATTTCAAAGCATAAGTGTTTTTAGAGATTCCCCTCCAAACCCCATCCAGAACAAACACCTGCAGAAGCCTTATGAGATCAACCTCATGGAGGAGCTGACGTTGAAGGGCATCACCCAGTATTACGCGTATGTGACCGAGAGGCAGAAGGTCCACTGTCTCAATACACTCTTCTCCCGGGTGAGGCTTAAGTTCCTCCATTATTTTCTGTCCAAACCTCCTCTTTTGTTTGAGCCGCACACCTCTTGACATCCACAGTGTAAAAAAAAATAAAAAATCATGATTTGACCTTTTGTGTTCCAGCTTCAAATCAACCAGTCCATCATCTTTTGCAACTCCAGCCAGCGGGTGGAGCTCCTGGCCAAGAAGATCACCCAGCTGGGCTACTCGTGCTTCTACATTCATGCCAAAATGATGCAAGAGTACAGGAACCGCGTGTTCCACGATTTCCGCAACGGACTGTGCAGAAACCTGGTGTGCACAGGTGGCTACAAGAACTCGACGCACATAGCCAACAATTCAAAGTAGATGGCGTGCTCAACCAACGCGTACTCTTTTGGCAGACCTGTTCACGCGGGGGATCGATATCCAGGCGGTCAACGTGGTCATCAACTTTGACTTCCCCAAAAGCGCAGAGACCTACTTGCATCGAATCGGAAGATCAGGTGACCGTTCCGTATTTTTTTTTTAACAAGCTGCCGGGCTACTTTTGTGCTCCTTGGAGGGGGTGAAAGGGGGGGGGGGTCATCATGTTGGTGAGGTCCGATGTAGTCTTTTATTTGTGACGGGCCGGCCACATCTCATGATGAATTTAATCGCAATTCTACGCTTTTGTTCAGGGCGCTTCGGCCACCTGGGTCTGGCCATCAATTTGATCACGTCGGAGGACCGCCACATTCTGAAGAGCATCGAGGACCAGCTGGTCACAGACATCAAGCCCATCCCAGGCAACATCGACAAGAGCCTCTACGTGGCAGAGTTTCACTCTGTGGATCCTGACGACCCCCACGCTGCACCAAGCAATGGAAAAATGGCAGCACCGTGAAAGAATGGGGTAAGTTTGGGGAGGAAAGTTGACAAGTGTCAAAGGAGTTTCACCACCATATCATAAAACTAAAATAGATAAACCTATATACAGTATTTTTATACATACTATTTGTTAGACATGTATGTACATTATCCTGTCCTCTGGTAGCTTTCTGCAGTGGTTGACTTTTGAGACTTCGTAGTTCTCTTCACCACTCTGCATTTTGCTTGACTTCCAAATTGCTACACTTTGGAACATATGTTAGAGTTTTCACGTATTGTAACTGGTTTTGTAGCATTCTATACAATATCCCCCATAAAAGGCCTCAAAGTTAAAGAGCAAGCCTTCACTACAGAGTTTTAACACACCACGGGCTCGTGCTGCCCACCACAGGCCAGTCTTGATAGTACAACAACAGACCTGAGTTGTGAGGATGCAGAAGTGTCGGTAGAGAATGTTGTGTTTTCTATTTTCTCATGTGTCAGTCCTTAAACAACAACAGCTATTATGTGCATTCTGTGCCGTTATAGTCATCTCAAGTCCACCACACTTGGCAGCCCCCCTCCCCGATCATGCATGCCGGCCGCCAGGGGTTCTCACATTTTAGAAATGGATTGAGATTTTAGCAGTGTGTATTTGGTCACCCTTTTTTACATGCTTACGTTTCAATTGTTTTTCAGAAAACAAAAGATGGCTTCTGATATCGTAAAAATATGGCTCAAGACACAATGTGAAGAGTTCTGGTTCAGTGTGGTTTACAACCTGCCCATCTTGTATACACACACGTACGTGTGTATTGTTGTGACCAAAGTGTTGGGTCAGATTCTGCTGACAAGGAGCAGTACTAACCATGCTGTCTGGTTCTGGAGGGGGTTGAGGAACTTCAGACTGTGTGCTTTTTTTTTTTTAATGGACTGCTACAGTTGGTACCAGCAAACAAGCGGGTTCCGTTCAATGATTTATGTATTTTTGTTTGGTCACCACAAAAAGAGATGGGCAAGAATTTCTGTTATATGCTGTTGCTATAGCCTACTGGGGGAAGAATAAAACTAACTTGAGCTTTATGTTCTTGTTTCATTATTGGGGGGGGGGGGGGGGGTAGGGTTAGGGTTAGGGGGCTATGCATGCACAACATAATGATATGCAGAATTTAGAAAAACGTATTTATGTTGTGCATTGCTTCTACTCATATTCACAAGGAATAGGGACAGAGTCTGAGAATGGCAAAACTCTGAATTCCAGCTGAAATGTTACAAATTAAATAAAAGGAAAAAACATTATTCCTCATGATGAAGATCAAACAACATCAAAAGCTCTAAAACAAATTACAAGTAAGTTACAAGTATTTTAAAATCGGTAATTGCGTTTGTGGGTCTGCGTAAAGATCTGCTAGTAGAATTTAACGGCGTGTTCCGACTTAAGTCGCCACTGTTGAGAATGTCCGTCGTTAAACGAGGACTTTGAGTGTGTTTTTAATCCATTTAATTTTCACCTATTTTCCAAAGACTATAAAGAAAACTATTTAAATTATTCCAAAGCTTTAAACTGGCACTTTTATTTATGAAATGTAGCGTAAATCAGGCGTACCCTTGGAATGTCATTCAGTGGACGATTGAATGAACCCGCTGATTGGCGAATGACCCGGGTGCTGTGACGTCAATACAAGTAGGTCTATCTGGAGTCGATTTTGACCAATGGCCAGAAACATCCGCTAGACCCTAGCCAATCCACTGGCTCGGATCCCGGAAGTAGACGGAACCTTGTCAACCACGGCCACATACTCTGCGGTGAACTTTACCGGTGCTGAGCCCCCCCTCCCCCGCAACCAAACCTTTAACGTGAGTAAATTAACCCTCAAATTCCGTTATTACATCCATACAAAAAATCATAGCTGCTTGTGAGAGCGGATACTTTATAAGACTGTTGTCGGTATTTGCCCCAACCGGACGCTTGGCTCTCGTGGCCATCCACATGGCTCCGTCTCCAGCTAGGTAGCTAGCTTGCGAGCTAACTCATGCTAGCTAGCTTGAACCACTTCGGCTCAAATGAGAAGTTATTGTGTCCTTCGCAATACTTTGTGACTCCTGCAAGCTCTGAGTTGCACCGTGGCAACCACAACCAACGCGGTTCGTTTGGAATGAGGAGAAACGGACCAAATTGGGCCTTAACTAAAAGCTAGTCTACTGTACTCCAATGGATGCTAATGTTTCTATAGGTGCCTAACTCTGCCCTTCCTTCGTCTAATTGTTATTGAGATTTGTGTGAAATACTTGTTGAGAATCCCAGTGTGTTTAAGGTTTTGGTGTGAAGCTCACATGGCTTAAGAGCTAATTCTACTGCTACTCGTAGGAGTAGACCACTAGTAACTATCAAATCCATCATTTAGCCATCATTTTTGAAGTGAGCTTGACGGGGGTGGGGTACAGATTATACAGGAGTATACCAACTCCTTAAGTCTCGTTCTCATGGAAGTGAAATAACTGAACCAAACTCTCAAGTTGTGGTGGCACAATGGTGGTTTGACTGATTGTTTAAAAAACAGACATACATTCGTTTTTGGTGCAACAACAACCCTTTAAATGAGTCTGAAAATAATACCATTTATAAATGTCGAATGCATGCATTTTGATCTGCCAAACAGCTCGCACAATTAAGCTCACAGCGATGATCCTTCAAATGGATAATTTGCTTAACGCGTTCTTTGGTGAAAGGGTTCAGGGTTAGCTAGTCATTAATCATCCGTCCAATCTTTGCAGTCTGTACAGTCCTCAGAGTATGGGCAGTGTGCTGGCTGCCACTTCCCCTGCGCCCACCCCGACCGGCGGGGGCCAGGGGGTCTCGGGCTTGGTTGCGGTTCCACCCGGGTTCACCATGCCCTCCGTGTCCTCTGTCCCATCGTCGTCCGAGCTGCAGATCACGGACGTGGCGCAGTTGTCGTCACTTCCCAACCCGGGCACATACGAAGAGTGCCACCGCAAATGTAAAGGTAAGCGGTCACGCAAGTCACCAGACCGAGCGGTACTCGCTTTACCGGTTGCTAACAGTCAACTAGTTGCTGCCTCGCCGTTAGAATACGTCACCATGCGGCACATCGGGCCAAACTTAACCTTTTAAGACAACTCACTGATGTAACGGTCTCAGCATTTTTGCGTGTTCGGTTGAACTGGCGGGAAAACCAAATAAGTCGGATAACGGGGAAACATCTCCTGAAAGAAGTTGACGTTATACTAGAATGAAGTTGGAATTCAGGTCAAAGTAATTTTACAAGTAACATTTTACATTATATTATGAATAGGTCAACATTTTTTACATAATTTTGCAAGAATCAATTCAAAATGGGAGATCAAAGTTTGTTTTTATAAAGTTTTAATATTCTCATTAGTACCCGTTATGTCACTTGCAGTACTTTGCGTGTTGTTTTTTTCCAGAGGTCTTCCCTCTCCAGATAGAAGGCGTGCGCTTAGTGGTGAACAAAGGCTTGAGTAACCACTTCCAGGTCAGCCACACCATCACCCTCAGCACCCTGGGCGACTCTGGCTATCGATTTGGCTCCACATACGTTGGCAGCAAACAGACCGGACCGGCCGAGGTAGGCTGGCGACTGGCGTCTTTTTTTTTTTTGCAAACTTCTTCGGTTGACCAGCGTCATTTCAAGAAAACAAGTCATTTACAATAAGCCACCATTTTTTGGATAAGACAAAGCAATCCTTTTATTTGATCCAATTATAATTCCATTACTCAAAAATTGTGAAGAAAAAGTGTGGAAAGTGCCCAAAAGATTACCAAGAGTTTTTTTTTTTTTTTTAATTTATGTATTATTATTATTATTTATTTTTTACCATCAGTCCTTCCCGGTCATGGTGGGTGACATGGACAATACGGGGAGCCTCAATGCCCAAATTATCCACCAGCTCACCTCGGCCGTCCGCTCCAAAGTTGTCCTCCAGGTAACTGGCTTGCGCGCCTCATTCAACCAGCAGCCTCGTTCAACCGGCATGCTTCATTTTGCCCGTGTTGCTGTTGCAGACCCAGCAGCACAAGTTTGTCAACTGGCAGTGCAACCTGGAGTACCACGGCGGCGACTTCACTTCTGCCCTGACGCTGGGAAACCCTGACATCCTCGGAGCCTCCGGTATGACGCCAAGGCACTCGTCCTAAGATGCTCATTTGGCTCCATTTTCCCCCTTAATTTTTTTATTTGTCTTCAGGCATCGTCGTGGCCCACTATCTGCAGTCCATCACGCCCGCGCTCGCCCTGGGTGGCGAGCTGGTTTACCACCGCAGACCCGGCGAAGAAGGAACGGTCACCTCCCTTCTGGGCAGGTACACAGGTAAAAAGAGCAAAAGATTTAGCTCATTTTTAATGAAGGTCTTCGTATTACCAGAAAACTGTCATCATTTGATGGGAAAGTTTTTGAGGAAAGCAAACAATTCCGGTCCTAGATTTATAATCCATATAGTCAAAATTGCACGTCAAAATAGCAGATTAAATATCTTTGGGAAAATACAGTCAAACCGCTACATATGAATTTAATTCGTTCCGGGACCTACTTTGTATGTTGAAATAGTCGTATCTTGGATCTAATATTTCCATAAGAATACATTGTAATTTGTTTAATTCGTTCCATAGCCAAAAAAACAACGATAACTCCTTAGGAGACACTGCAGATAATTACACTTAGCAATAAAACAAATGCATTATGTCAGACATGTTAAAACAAATAAATTACAAAGAAATAACAAGGGGTTTTTGTTACTGTACCTTTGAGACCCATAGAGATACATACATTCCGTTCTGTAACTTACTGTAACTTAGTCTGTGAACTTCAAACTAACTTAGCTTATTTTCTTATTTATTTATCCAACTTATGCAAAGGTTAACTTAAAAACAATAGCTTTTTTATTTTGTATATTTTTTAAATGTTTTTCCTTTAACTCATCTTCACCCTCTTCACTCAATTCAGGCTTTCTTTTCTTTGCTTCACTTTCCTCTTCACCTTTACTCGACCGCTTTGCAGATTTTTTTTAAAGAAAGGTGTTCCATCTCTTCTGAGGTAGGGCTGCGATGTTTAGAGATGGTGGTGATCCCTTTGGATGGCTTGACCGCTTTGATGGCTTCCTTCTGCTTAATCGTCGTCGCTTAATCGTCGAAATTGTTGACATGTTCCGGCCATATTCTTTTGAAAGATCACTCATGCACTCCCCACTCGTGTTTTCTGATGATTACTTGTTTTAATTGTAAGGAAATCATCACGCTCTTCCTCTTCTCACCACTACTACTATGCCATTGTGTTAGCCTTCTTGAGATATGATAACGTGATGCTGACATCATCCCGAGATGCCGCCATCTTGCGGGCTAACCATGACGACGTATGTTTGGATGTTGAGTCAAATATTTGATCAAATTTCACATCGTATGTTGAAAAATTTGTATTTTTAAGCAATCGTATGTAGAGGTTTGACCAGACATGGTCCGGCCCGCCAAACCTGAATAAATTGTATTATTAATTTTTTGGGGGGTCTGCGATTACTAGGTTTCCCCAGTAGATGGGGAAGCGCCCGCCCGCGCATTTACTCCCAGGAGCCGTGTCAGAAAGCTCGGTGCACACTCACAAGTGTGTGTGCGTGCTCAGTAGTATGTAGTAATTTCATCTATCAGTGCCGAATTTCTAGTGTAGGCTGTGACGTCAATATTCTCGTAATTCGCGCGCTGAGTTGTCAGATACAGTTTAACGCTAATCCTTTCATTAAAATGAGTGGCCCGAAGAAAAGAAAGGTGGAGACTGAGTGCCGAATGTTAAAGAGTGGACAATTTGGCTCGACCTCCGTGTGTGAGAAGACGTTCAGCCACATGAACGTCAACAAAGTCCGTCACAGATCTAGGTTAACAGACCGACACCTCGGCTCTATCCTAAGAATTACCACAACAGATTTTACTCCAGACTATGATGCACTAGCAAAAAAGGGAAACCAACAATACTATTGATTTCTTTATTACTTTATTTAGATGTATTCTTTCACAGATCCTTCAAGATGATGAATTTGGTCAGAATGTTTGACGTTGGATGTGATTTCGCCTCATTAGATAAACATATTTCATAAATCTGACCTGCAGTTACTGAAGTGATAGAAAATGTTATTCATCATAACAGTGTCGTATTTAATAAGAATCACTGATAGTAGTTTTTTGGTGAAATATTTTTTTTAATGCTGTTAATAAATGCATTTGTTTTCAGAAAGCTTTTTTTTTAATATCCATGCTTTAGTATCTACTAAAAGTAAAAACCTTTTATGCAATGACCTTTCCATGTCATTTATATTACTTCACACAAACACTACATCCATCTGCTCCTGGTTCAGCCCCCCGGTCAAAATTTAGAACCCAATTTGGCCCGCAAGTCAAAAAGTTTGACCACCCCTGGGTTTGACTGTAGTCCTGATCAATTTGTGCGATGTTAGCCATTAATTGTGTCTGTCGCTACTTGTTGTCTTTGTCAGGTGACAACTCAGTGGCCACGCTGACGTTAGGCGGAGGAGGATGTCACGCCACCTACTACCATAAAGCCAACGAGCAGGTACACGCCAAGGAGATAATGTTCATTTTGGAGGGGGGGGGGACTTGTCTTGGAAGTAGAAACCATTTATTTATAGTTGCAGAGTTGGGGGGGGGCTTGCAGAAAGTGTTCTTCTTGGGGGTTGGCATAGCAGAAAGTAATTGAGAAGCGCTGTCACTAAATATGTAGCATTATTTTGTGTTCAAAGGTATAAATTAAATGTGCAGCTATGATATGGTATTTAATAGTCCTTTAAACAGTGAAAAAACAGACAGTACCTAACATGATAACAGGAAATCTAGTTGTCCGGTCACAGTTACAAGTGGGCGTAGAGTTTGAAGCCAGCACGCGGATGCGAGAGACCACGACATCGTTGGGCTACCAGCTAGATGTGCCCAAGGCCAACCTGCTCTTCAAAGGTAGGCCCACTGCGCCGCCGCGTCGCGTTTACGCTACTGACGGAGCTGTCGTGGGCGGGGCCCCGGCGTCCTCCTCCAGGCTCGGTGGATAGCAACTGGGTGGTAGGCGCCACGCTGGAGAAGAAGCTGCCGCCTCTGCCGCTCACGGTAGCGCTGGGAGCCTTCCTCAATCACCGCAAGAACAAGTTCCAGTGCGGCTTCAGCGTTGTCATCGGCTAGAGGGGGGTCAGAAATGGAAACGTCACCCCTGCCCCCCAGGACCCGGCTCGTGGTCCTTGGCTTGGTCGGAGACACATTTACACGCAAATGCACACGGGAACCCGGAACAAGTTTTTCCAAACCTTACATTCAGAGACGCTCTTTTACTACTGTGATTCCCGGGAGAGACGTCAAAGAGACGTGACTGACCGACGAGACCACCTAGGACCCGGGACTGGCCGCGCCTGTGTGGTGTAGTGCGCTTTTCTTTACTTTTGGAAGAACGCCCGCGTCAGGGCGGGGTAAGAATCCAACCAAGTCTGTGCGTAAACGTAATATATGGTGATTGTGTGTGATGAACACAAATAAATGTCATTACTTTTTCTAACAATGCCCGAGGCTCGTTCTTACTTAGATTTGCATTTCAACCCAGGACGAGGGATTCAAATTAGGGTTTCAAGTTAGGGTTAGGGTTTCAATGTAGGATTTCAAACTTCGGTTAGGGTTTCAGTGTAGTGTTTCAAACAACCTAATTTGAATCACTAACCTTAGTTTGAAACTCCAATTTGAAACCCTAACCCGGATAAGCGGAAGAAGATGGAGGGATGGAGGGAGGAAGACTAATCAGAAGAGTAGCTGCCAGCGCTTATCTCCATCTTGAGTCAAAAGGCCAGCGACAAGACTCATCTTGCTCAGAGCGGGCCAGGCTACATTCATCTGTCTGGCCTGTCTAAGTGGCTGTTAAGTGCCACCTGGGGCCTTTTTTTGGCAAAACAGCAAGTCAAGTCATGTCTCGTTTGCCTGGCCACAATATTAGGGACACCTGCTTGCCATTCTACAACACATAACGTTCAGTTTGTGACACTTCTTACCGTCTGAGAGACAAAACAATTGAAATACACAAGAAAAACACACATTATAAAACGAAATCAAACCGCTAAACCAGTTTCAAATTGGCTAACTTAATACCCAAACAAAGTTGGAACCTTAACCCTGTCTCAAAGCATAATCTAAATCCTAAAATTCAAACTTCAAATCTCCTTCTTTCGACATTAGGATTATATTTTCAGGTCAAATCAACAATGACTTTCTCAGATTTTTTGTCAGTCAAGATTTGGAGCAGCTGTGTTTCACGCAAGTTAGGACAAGATCAAATCATCTGCTCAAGAATCATAAAAGCAACTTGAAGGAGTGGAGACATTTTCACTCAGTGGACTCTGAGCCTCCACGTTGGAGGCCGAGCGAGTCACTCGAGGACAAATGTCAAATGGCATTCTCGCAACTCCTTACAGGTAAGGAAGGAATCCCCCCCCCCCCCCAAAAAAATCCTGTAGATAATGTTCACTTTCAATAAAGTGTTTCTTCTTGTAACGATTCAGTATTTCAAAGAGTAATTGGTCAAAAGTTGCTGACAGAACATTTTGGTGTGTTTGTGAGATCCAGCTTCACGGCGGGCCACAACATGCTGAATAAAAGCAACAATGCGGCCGGAATGTTGTGTCATCGGGACATGTCGAGACGAGGACGAGACCACGGCCGCCCAGTCAAAATAAGACCTTAATGCCTACTTGGAAAAAAACAACACACCCATACAAATCGCTGAGAAGAGAAAACAAAAGGAAACCTTGTTAGAATACACATAATAGTAAAACTCCGCCGTTATAATTTACCTGTGATATCAACCAAATCACGATACAGCAACGGCGCATTACCTATCTATGTTGATATTTGTATTACTGAAGTACTGTTCCTTTCTAGAGTCAATGTGTGCATATCCAAAA
The DNA here is from genome assembly GCF_033458585.1 of Syngnathus typhle. Taxonomy (NCBI): domain Eukaryota; kingdom Metazoa; phylum Chordata; class Actinopteri; order Syngnathiformes; family Syngnathidae; genus Syngnathus; species Syngnathus typhle. The sequence continues at coordinate 12,700,878 of NC_083747.1, read as the reverse complement.
GGACATATATTGAAAATAATTTAATCTGTTTGTTTGATGAGAATTGTATTTATTTTGCTTAAAAAAATAATCACACAGCAAGTTCAAAAAAATAAATAATTGTCCAGAAATTGAGTTCAGGGATATATAGAAATTAGATTTCAGTGAGAGTGCAATTGGGATGACATTTCAAAGCGAATCCCGGGTTGGACTTAGTTGCTGGTAACCAAGGCCTTGAGGTGTTCCTGGAGATCTATCGCGAAATGGTCCAGTTTCTCCTTCAGGTCTTCGGCATAGGGGGCCACCACACGTTGCACCTGTCTGCTTCCGTGGTAAAGCTCTGTCTGCAACCTGTCAGCCATGGGGCTAATCTTGTGCTGGAAGGCCACCAGGTGTGCGTCAACCTGATTCATCAGTTCCTGTGTGAAGGGCTGGAGGTTGCGCTCCGCGTCGGTAATGCTGCTCATCAGGCCGGCCATCAGCTCCTCGCTGCGCCACTTGAGGAGGTCCGAATCCACGTTGTCGGCGTAAGCTGTCAGCTCCTGCCTCAGCTGATCCAGCCTCTCCTGAATCTGCGCCTTCACGGCATTTGAGTACAGCTCAACCTTCTTGGTGACTGAGCCCAGGTCCTGGCTCAGCACCTTTTTCAAGACGTCTGCCTCGTGGCCGATCTTGGCCACCAGGCCCTGAGCGGCCAGGGGGAGCTTCTCCTTAAGGGCGCTGGCGTACTTGCTGGCCATGTCAGCGGTCTCGGCTAGCTGAGCGCTGGAAAAGCAAACAGACAAAGATTAGCTCAATGTTGTTTTTTTCCAGAGGGTTGTCAATCAAAGAGTTTATTAGGTGTTATGACAAATACGCCCTGATATCACTGGGGTCGAGATACAGCAATTTTGTATGTCCAATTCCATCAACATTTGATCAAATTGCATATGGCAGAGCAACTTACTTGACTTCAGCTCCAAACTCCGACGTCATCACCATCTCCAGGGTGTGGTCGGCTGTCTTGCTGGCCTTGGCGATGTAGTCCCAGAATGCGTCGGTCAGAGCCTCCATAGGAGGCTTGGGCGCATCAGCGTGGAACAAGTTGCCATTGCAGCCTGTTGCGGAAAAGCAGATAACAGAGAGTTTTCCATAACGAACAACATTTTGGCTCACAATAGCAACAGTATTGCGATATGATGCCCATCAGTTTGAAGCTTATGACTTACCAGAAACCAGAGCCAAAGCGAGCAAAACAAAGACCCTCATGACTGCTGGAAACACATAAAGGCATGTCGGCTAAAGTTCAACAGCATGCGAGTGAGAATTTTTGTTGAATGAGAAAGCCCGCCAAATTCTCACCTGCTGTCGTGTGTGCGTCTCTTTGTGGATCGTGTCCGCTTGCATTGCCTATTTATACTGAAGAAGTCTGACAGTTGTTGTCGAGGAGGCAAAGTCCAGGAGTTCCTGCCATGTTGTCACAAATGGGTCACAGGACTTGGCTGAGGCGGGCTAAAGATGCCACGCCAAACACAACTATAAAGGAGGACTTAAGTCTTTCACGTTCACACCACTGTGGAAAACAAGTTCCAGAGTCTCTGTTAGCGAGAAATTCAATAAGCTCATATTTCATTGATTAAAGTGCACAACCATACATTTTACCTATACAGACGTCATATTATGGGCTGAAATTTTACTAACCCTGTGTGAGTTTGATTTGTGTGAAAGTGAAAGTGAAAAAAAACGAACAGGCGTTGAAGAAGTTGGACACAAGTAATCGTAATGGTTGACAAGAGGCAGAGGGCAATTGAGGGGCCTTTGCCTCCAAGCGATAATATTTTCCAACAGAGGCGTAGCCAGGGATTTTTCCAGTAGGGGCGCGCGCCCACAGGAAAAAAAATCGAACATCGACCACGACGTTCGCTGATCGCTAAAACAACATCCGGGTCCGGGAGGCAAACGGTGAATGGATAACATCGCGCACATAGAATAGCGCAAGCACATTCGCGCAAGACCGAAAGGAAAAAACGGCATAAAAATGAAGAATCGAAAAAGCTCGATTTTTTTCAACTGGGGCGCAGGGAGTCCTAACCGGGGTGCTGCCCCGGCTCGCCCCGGCTTGGCTACGCCTCTGTTTTCCAACACCGCCAAAGGCGACCCCTACCCACATTCATGTTTAGTTCAAGCACGCTAATCAGCTCCTGAGTGCGTCAGGGTGCGGGCCATCATTCTTTGAGCTGAACGGAAAACCTTTGGACTAAATCAAAGGCGAAATCAGACTAGGTTGCTATTTACTAGATAGCTAGGAGGGCGTACAGTATCATTTTGCTTTGCTTGGAATCTTGTGATTTGGCTTCTATTAGGAACGCTTAAGTGTCAATGAACACAAACAACAGTGTCAAAAACAAACAAGCTCCTAAAATACAGTTTTTTGATACATAATCAATAAACGTGAAATGAAATGCTGTCATTTTTGACAAGATCAGAGTTTGTTGACATTTCAAACATTTTGCCCACAGTAAAAGAAACGTACAAGAGAGACTGTCCAACGATTTGCAAAGTCAACGGAAGAATGAAGCTAATCTAAAATATTTGTCGTCTGGCTTTGACCTTGCGCTCGGTCAATCGTGACATCTGGGAGCAAGGGAGTGTGCGCTTTTGTCTTCTGACGTCATTTGACATTTAAGGCCGACACCTCTTGAGGCTGACGAAGGCACAGTCAAGTGACCCTTGGTCGGTTTGACGCATGGTGGCTGTCATGTGAACTTTGACCCAGAAACTGAAGGCATGCTTAGTGAGCTGACAATGGGAGAGCAAGTGAAAACCAATGGCAAGAGGTATATTTTCTTTTTTCTTTCTGCCGCTATCTAATCAGCTTTACATCAGAACGTCTAGATAACATTCCTTGGGAGTTGAAAATCATGAGAAAGAATACAAAATGTAGTGATTGCGAGCGGGATGCCTGCCTTGCTTAGGACATCAGATAGCGAGTGACAGCAAGGCACATGCGGCCTGGACTTTGGGATTATTAGCGTCAGCTTTGCTATAAAAGCTGCGGCGGCGCATCGGTTGAGCAGAAGCACTGCAGAGTTTAACTGGCAGATACTCTCACAGGTAAGACCACAGCAGATCCTCAGAGTGTCTTCTCTCTTCCTCCTTCCTGCCGGGCTAAAATGTGGCGCATCTTTTCGTTCTAGATCCAACAACCATGAAGGTCCTCGCTGTCTTGGTTCTGGCCGTTTTCACCGGTGAGTTGAAAGCCACACATTCATACAAGTGGTCTCCTGAAGGAAATAATTTTCCGGGAAGGATCATCGAAAGTCTATCCAAGGGAGAATGTTTCTTTCTATTGACCTTAAATTCAAAATGTAGTCTGGCTTGTACTCTCGCTAAGGCCGGTCCTTCTCTCAGAGTAAACCTCAAAAAGCCAAAGAAAAGGCATTTGATACCTTGAACTCAGCTTTGATGAGGTCTGCTCAACAACAGCATCCTAATTGTATGACGCCAGATGATCCATGAAGCGGACCCTCCGATGTGGGTCAGCGATTGTGCAGAGTGAGTGACTCTGATTTGCTCTGCGTTCGTTCTCCAGGCTGCAACGCCAACTTCTTCCACGCTGATGCACCCAAGCCCCAGCTGGAGGTGCTGACTGACGCCTTCTGGCAGTACGTCGCCAAGGCCACCCAGACGGCCGACGACACCGTCCAGATGATCAAGAAGTCTCCGTTGGGACATGAATTTAGGTATGCCACCAGGCACTCCTCGCGTTAACTTGTGTCGCAAGTTCTGATGTTTGACGGTTGCTTTCCATCAGCGCCCGGCTTACTGATGGCACCGACATGGCCAACCAGTATGCCGTCACCCTGCACGAGCAGCTCCCCCCTGCGGCCAAGGAGCTGATTGCCAAGGTGAGCGCCGAGGCCGATATGCTGAAGGAGCGCGTGACCCTGGAGCTGAACACCGTCCGTGAAAGGATAGAGCCCTACACCAACACCATGAAGGTCCAGATCCAAGAAAGAATGGACCAGATCCAGTTGGAGCTGAATCAGCTTCTCGCCATGGATTCCGAGACCCTGAGGAGCGAAATCGTGAGGAGGAGCGAGGAGATCAAGGCCAATCTGGATCAGACCGTGTCTGATCTGCAGGCTCAGCTGGGGCCCCACACCGACGAGTTGATGCAGAAGGTGGACCAGCACCTGAAGACCTTCAAGGACAACGTGTCCCCAATGGCTGAGAAGATCCAGGCCGAGGTGACCCAGAGAGCCCAGCAGATGAGAGACCTGGCCTCCCCTTACATCGGAGAGATGAGGGAGACCCTGGACCCCTATGCCCAGGACCTCCAGGCTCGTCTGACTGCCCTCTACGACTCCTTTGTCAACGCCAACTAAGTCTACTGCTTCGTTAACAACAACAAACTGAAGTCAAAGTTCTCTCAAGAGGCCGTCAAGTTTGTCAACCAAGGGGCAACGCAAGCTCATCAGTATCTCCAAAAGTTCATGGTTTACAGAAGTACTCAGTGTTGGTCTGTTCCAAGCAGGCTTCCATCTCAATCAAAATAAAGCCCTTAAAACTAACAAACAACTTGTGACTTACTAACTCGCCTTGCCTTTGCGAGAGCTTCCATTTCCCTGCTCGTTGTTGGTATGCAAGTGGGTTTACACAACACGCTCAACAACACAACCAAACCAAGGGATCTCTTAATTTGGGTTCTGATCCGAATACTAACGACCACTGCGGAATAAACATGGCCGCCCATCACTAACACCGTACCGCGACTGCACAAAACGAGAGCAGAGAGACAAATGCACAACGAGTGCTGGTTGATCTTTCGTTCCCACTTTTGTTCACAGCTGCGCTTGAGCTGAAGCATGCAAACCTCTCAATGACGACAACAAAAGTACAGGAACCCGCCTTCGGGTAAAAAAATGGCGGTGGCGCTCGATCACTCGCGCTGGGCACACTGACCAACACAATCTAGTCAACGCAAAACCAAATAAACAAAAAAAAGTTTGTTCTATTTGTCAGAAGCGGGTTGGAAACTGTTCCTGCAAGCGGTGGAAGGCCGGCATGTGCATGTCAGAGTTGCAACACCGCAACGGGGCTGGATGGGACATGCTGGCTTACTGGAAGTTAGAGAAGACATCCTGTTTGCGACTTTATTTGTGCCACCGTGCGTGCTGACTGATTGCGCCCACGCTGTGCGGCTACACAGTTGCAAACAACATTCCACTCTTCTGCCTCCGACTGTTTCGGAGCAAGGTTCACCCAGCACGCGAGCTGTTTTGGCCGAGATAGCACATTTTAATCAAACAACTTATCATACTTGTCGGAATTTTCCAGACGCAACACTCAAAAAAAGTTGTGGATATTCAGATTTGGGGTGAAACATCAGGGAGAACTTCGAATAACTTCATTTAAAATGCTAAACATCTCCAAGCCAATTTTAGTGAGCCAAGGCACATATTTGACTACCGTTTTTTTCCATGTATAATGCGCCCCCATGTATAATACGCACCCTAAAAATAGCATGTCGATGCTGGAAAAAAGCCTGTACCCATGTATAAAACGCACCCAAATTTTGACTATTTTTTTTTCTTTTAAGTCCCAATGATCGTCACACATGCATCTGGGTGTGGTGAAATTTGTCCTCTGCATTTGACCCATCCCCGTGTGATTTTGATCCATCCCCTGGGGGAGAGGGGAGCAGTGAGCAGCAGCGGCGCCGCGCTCGGGAATCATTTGGTAATCTAACCTCCCAATTCCAACCCTTAATGCTGAGTGCCAATCAGGGAGGCAATGGGTCCCATTTTTATAGTCTTTGGTATGACCCGGCCGGGTTACTTAAGTCCGTAAACGTAAAATTATTTTAGAAAAAAAATCATCTTTGGGAACAACCGGATGTTATTCTGCCGGTCAGTATCACTGCGCATGTAGTAGCAAACTCGATAGCGAAGAAATATGTGAGACTCTCAACGGGATCACCAATATTTGAGTGATGTTCCAGTTATCTATCACAATTATTTATTATTATAATAATAATATATATAATAATTATTTATTTAGTATTCATAATTGTCATGGTGATCTTTCTGGTGATTTCTTAACTAGGCTGGATGTATTTTTTTTTAAAATAAATAAACTTGACTTTTGTTGGCGTTGATTTCTCCGACTGCCCAGAAAGGCACCACCGCGATCAGTTAGGTTAAAATAAAAAGAGAGGAAAGTGACGTTGTAGAGAACCAAAATTGTTGTACCATGATTTCCTTAAAAAAAAAAATATATATATATATATTTGTTTTGTTTTTTGTACCCATGTATAATGCACATCCCAGATTTTATGACAATAAATTAGTTAAATTTTGCGCATTATACATGGAAAAAAACGGTAATTAGAAAAATATAAATGAAGATCTACATATAACTCACTTGAGGGTTAAGACCCAAGCACGGACGACTGCTAGGCTGAGGTTAACAGCAGCGTTAGCGCACAGATCACAACCAACTGCACTTACTTCCTCGCCCTTGGCCAAAATTTTATCAACCGATTGTTTTGAAAATTCCATCCAGTACAAAAAAAAGAAGGATGCACAAAACCAGGCAGGGATTTGAGTGATTGTTTTGTTTTGTTTTGTTTTGTTTTGTTTTGTTTTGTTTTGTTTTGTTTTGTTTTGTTTTGTTTTGTTTTGTTTTGTTTTGTTTTGTTTTGTTTTGTTTTGTTTTGTTTTGTTTTGTTTTGTTTTGTTTTGTTTTGTTTTGTTTTGTTTTGTTTTGTTTTGTTTTGTTTTGTTTTGTTTTGTTTTGTTTTGTTTTGTTTTGTTTTGTTTTGTTTTGTTTTGTTTTGTTTTGTACTGGCATGTGCATGACAGCAGTACTGTTTTGACAGGCCTTTGCTCAACTCTGATGGCGATTTTGAAAAACATATGCAGAAAGTGTCGACATCTGAGAAAGATCGTCTGACTGCTAATAATCCGCGTCATCCGACATTGGCTCAGACGACCGTTGACACGGTCCCCCCCGACTTTGTTCTTTTTCACTCCGTCAGGGCTTCTACTGTATCACTCTTGCTTCCTCCTCCTTCCCCCCGTTCACGCTTACAAAAGACCTTTTGTTTCAATTCCTCTGCGACAGCAACAAAAAAAACCTAATCCATGTTTAGCAGTGTCACATGGGGATGATGAGTGTTTCGGCAACGACACAGAGCACAACAACAACGGCGGCAACTCTAAAAGTGCCAACCAAGAAAACGCCAACATTTGTTTCGCTCACTTGTGAGGAGGTCTCCCCCACCCCCCATCATGCATGGTTATCATGCGTTATCACGACGTGGTGCTAATTACCCGAGCAAGCCAACTCCACTAAACTTTGTTCCTGTACCAAATTATCTCAAAGTCCCAAAGGGCAAGGACCACGACACGTTTATCACACGCCCAACTACAGCTGCATTAAACAAGTTCTTCCTACTGCTGTACACATGCAATTAGGTGTTTAGAACCCCAAAGAAGGGGGTAGCATGTGTGTGTGTGTGTTGGCGCCAGACCGTCCGTCCAGGCGTCGCCAGTGGCATTTGCATGAGAAAGCCCAAGCAAAGTCTGCCTTCTGACTTGACATCCTGCTGCTACTTGCTGTTTTTATTCACGACGCCACTTGGTGATGTCGTGAACATTCAACACCTGCTGAGTTGACAAAATAGGCCCTTTTGCCAATGAGCGAGGGAGTGGGCAGTGGGGTCAAGGGACAAATTAACCTGGAATGTCTGCATAAAGCGGTCTGGTGTTTTAAAATCTGTGAAGTACATTTATCAACAAGATTGAGAAAGATGGATTTGGTTCACATCAGCAAAAGCTACTAAACTTTACAAAGTTACCAAACATGATGAAACTTTTTGATCCAAAACACATTTTGTAATTTAAGATCACGACTTAAAGTGATATCATGACATTGATGTCAGCAAATTAAACTGTGTAAAGGGGCATGTATGCGATCCGGTGTCATGTGAAACTCATGACAAAAGTCAGAGGAGAAATTTTGACTGACAGTTTTTTGGGTGATAACTGTCAACTTATCCGAAGAGAAGTGTGGCATCAACATCATCCAAATAAAATATAAACCTCTGGTTGTGTTTTGAAAAGGACACATTTTCTGTCAATTCATTATGATTATGAAAACTTAACTTTGCATAAAAACTGTCTTGCTTCCTACTACAAAAGGAAGGACATTAAAAAGCACACACTCGCCAATATGTAAATAAGAAATTTAACAGGCACTGTTCATGGTGTTTTTCTTAATAAAGCAAAACGTCAACATTTACTCTAAACTAGGCTGGCAAAAAACATAATTAGAGTCACAGGATTAATTTCCAGAGCTTCAAGCTTGTTGTTTTGCTTCACGTTGCGCAAAAGAAAGCGCGCAAGAGGAACGGATGCGAGGCAAGGACGCGCACGCGCGTGTGTGTGCACGTCACGTACACGCTCGAGAACTTCGGACGAGATACGACTTCGTGGAAGGGGGCGGGGGAGGTGTACTGGCAGTCGATGGGGGCTTGTGAATGCGCGTAAACAAGCCCCGCCCACTTCTACGCACGCTCGCCAGCGGCCTATAAAACTTGCGAGTCACTGCGGACTCGACAGGATCAACCTCGACCTTTTCAGGTGAGACCAGAACGGCGACTGAATAAAAAACCAAAAACAATTCAAACTATTCGAAATTTTCGATAAAACATTTTCATTTTTGGTTCATAATGTTATTTGTTTGCTGCTCTTTTTCCAGGAGTATCTGTCTGCAACTGACCATGAAGGCTGTAGCTCTCGTCCTTGTCCTGGCAGTCCTCACTGGTGAGCCCCCCCACTTCAAAATAAAACTATAATACAGGTAGCATGTGCAATTTTTTAAGTCGATTTGAATTGCTACAAATCTCCAAACAAAAATGAACTCGCATATTATTGTCTGCCTGACGTTGCTGGCATAGACTGAGATGAACAAATAGAAAGCAAATGAAAATGTGCAGCATTTCACACGGTGGTGGCTCATCTCCATCGCAGGCTGCAATGCCCGCGTGGTGCGCCAGGCCGACGCCACTCCAGACCACTGGGTGCAGACCGTGGACCGCTTCTGGGAGTACGTCTCCGATCTGAATCAGAAGGCCGATGGAGTCGTTCAGACCATCAAGAGCTCGCAGCTCAACCGGGAGCTTGAGTAAGTCCTTTGTTAAATAATTAAAGCCCCCCTGGGGTTGCAATTACTCATCAATACTACAAGATGGCACTCAAAACCATGCATCAAACATGGACACAATCACAAACCTGTAATAGCAGTTTAGTAATTATTCACGACAAACCTACCACCACAACCCAAACCACAATTATTCACCACAAACCTACCACCTCGACCCGAAACCTATTAACAGCATGAGCTTAAATGACACTGGAAAACAGTTATTCAACAAAAATGCCAATTGTGCCTGCTTCAAGCCATTTGATGTTTATATTTACAAACATTTAGCAATTACAATTACGCATGCATCATTTTGCCTTACAAAAAATCTGTTAGCTCAATACTGACACACAATGCTAAACGCCAGGCAAGCAAAGCTAGCATTGATGTTGCAGTACTGCTCAACAGAACAGTGGAGCCAGATTGGATTCAAATAAAAAACGCATACATTTGTATCTGTGTTCCACCATCAAATGTGGACTACTATACTGACCCCTGGTGGCCAAGATGTGTACACCACAAGGAGTAGCAAAATGTCAACTGATCTCTTTTTTTTTTTTACCTTTAGCCACGTATGTAGATAGGTATGAAATGGTCTTTCATTAGTGCGTGACGACCCTCCTTTTCCTCTCGATCGGTAGCACTCTGATCACAGACACCATGGCCGAGCTGACGACGTACAAGAACGACCTCCAGGCCAAGCTGAGTGCCTCAGCCCCCACTGGCCAGCTGACCACCGACCTGCAGCTGCTGGCCAACCGGCTTCAGAAGGACATGCTGGACGCCAAAGAGCGCAGCGGCGACTACCTGGCCGAGCTCAAGACCATGGTGGAAACCAACTCGGGCGACGTGCGAGGCCGCATCAACGCCTACACCAACAAGCTGAGGAAGCGCCTCACCAAGGACACCGAGGACATCCGCAAGTGAGTTCAAGCCCGGCTTTTAAGCTAAATGTATTTTTTCAGGGAATTATGGGGGAACAAAGTGCTCAAATTCTAACGCTGGTGTGGTCTTCCCTCACTCCAGCATTGTGGCCACCTACCTGGGCGAGCTCCAGTCGCGCACCTCCCAGAACCTGGATGCCGTGAGGCAGCAGGTGGAGCCATTCGTCGAGCAGGCTGGCGACACCGCCTCCCAAAAGATGTCCGACCTCTCGACTGTGCTGAAGACCCAGGCCCAAGGTCTAGGCCAGCAGCTGGAGAGTCAGGCCGAGGGCCTGAAGACCCAGCTGGAGGCAACCGCCGAGGAGCTGCGCACCTCCCTGGAGGGCAAGCTCGACGAGCTGACCAAGCTCTTTGCTCCGCTCACCGCCCAGATCCGCGAGAAGTTGGACACCATCGTGGAGTCGGTCAAGGAGACCGCCTCGGCTTGACGGGTGATGCTTTGAGAGGGTCTGTCGGACCTGGGAAGGAGAAGGAGGAAGTTGAGAGTTACTGATTCCATCGTCACTTTGTTGCTCTCCGGTGTTCAGTTCAGTTTGTCGCGCTTGTAGATAAACCGTCACCGAGGAGGCCTTAGGCCAAATTGCCTTTCAAGTCTTTCAAGTAACACAATTAACAGACTGAAGATGCGATAATAACAATCAGCCACTAGGTAGCGCTGCCTCGCCTGTTGTTGCTTGTAACCCAGTGTCGTTCATATTTTGCATCTTGCTGCCTGCCTGCTGCTCTCTGTTGCCAGTAAAGAAACAAGTCCCAAAATACCACTCTTGTTTTCTCCTTTTTTCTTCCACACACCCGAGAAAAAATTTAAAAAGCAAAATATATCTATCTATATATATAGAGAGGGAGAGAGAGATTTTTTTATTAAAAAATAAATAAATAAATATATATATATACATATGTGTTTATATATATGTATGTATGTATATATATATATATATATATATATATATATATATAATATATATATATTATATATATAAAATACAAATTTTATATTTTATCTAAAAATATTTTATTTTTCATATACCGTTTTTTTTCCGTGTATAGTGCGCAATATTTAACTAATTTATTGTCCTAAAATCTGGGGTGCGTATTATACATGGGTACAAAAAAAATTTTTTAATTATTTTTTTTAAATTTTTTTTTTTTTTTTAAAGAAAGTCATGGTACAACAAAACCAACAACAGGACTGACCGACAAAGTCGTGGAACAAAAAGAGAGGGTGACATTACCAAAGACAGGAACAGAATGACAGTAACACATGCAATGATCCAACGGTGAGCGAGGGGCAGACAGGACTTAAATACAAAACACGTTACATCGATTGAGGTGACATAGGAAGAGAGGGGCGACGCAAACAGAAACTATGGCAACCTAGACACATAGCAAAACTGGGGACGAGACATGACAAATCTCCCCCGAAATAAAACTCACCTTTCTTCTTGTTTGTTGTCAATCGCGCATCGCATTCAGCCATCCTGCCCAACACACTTAGTAAAATTCATAATTGACGACACATCGTTTGATGCGATGGTGCAATCCTCGATGGTGTGTTATTGTCAAATATTGTTTGTTTTTTAATCTCCATCGCGGACCGGACGTCATACGGAGGCCGCCATTACAGATGCGCAGAACGGTTGCGCAAGACACGTCAGCTATATAAAGAGCGAGAGTTCAGTTCTCTACCTAAATCCGTATTACAGGTAATATTTTATTTCACAACACTTTGCCTTGTTCCTTTCGTCTCTGCTGTTCACTTCAAACACGCTCCATACGACCGCAATGCTCTTGTATCAGACGCTCGCTCGATCACCTGCTAGTTTGCTGTCTGTCACAATGTACCCTACACAAATCCGAAACATTTGTTGCGGCTCCGAGTGACGACGAGGGGCAAGTTTTGGTTTCCGAGGGTGTTTTTATTCGTCTTCAACGTCTCTCCCATACAGAGCCGCCTCTTTCCCGTGCGCGCACGGAGCGCGGTGGTGCGTTTAGGGGCAGTCGGAGAGATCAACGCCAACAAAAAAAATGACATCCAGCTTAGTTAAGACCATACCAAAGACTATAAAAATGGGACCCATTGCCTCCCTGCGTGTGTGACGATCTTTGGGACTTAAAAAAAAAAAAAAAAAAAAAATTAAAAATCTTTTTTAAAAAAATTCATAAAAATTGGGTGCGTATTATACATGGGTACAAGCTTTTTTCCAGCATCAGCATGCCATTTTTAGGGTGCATACTATACATGGGGGCGCACTATACACGGAAAAAAACGGTACATTTATTGACACAAAAAAAAAGTACAGATATGAGAGGGTGACCGTACTTCACGGATTTTACTTATCGCGGGTGGAATTATCCGCGATAAACGAGGGATTACTGTATATATATTTATGTATATATGTCACAGACGGTGATGCTCCTTCATATCTGATTTTCAATGACTGTATTTCATATGATACCAAGCACCTAACGGCAGACCCAAGACAAAGTCCTGGCCAGCTGTGTGCATGTGTGTGTGGCTTTTTGCCAATGATATTCACGCTCAAGTTCAGAGTGTTATCCATCTCAAACAAAGTGCACTACAGAGCAGTCGCTCAGCATGTCTGCTCCATCTGTGTCACAATAACATTCCTTCAAAAAAAAAAGTCTCCGGAAATAAACAGGTGCTTGACTGCGAATAACCCCGAAAAGCTGCAGAGATTTGAGCTCCTATGAAAAATCCCGCGCTTTCCCTCCTTCTCTCCTAGCGATGTTTATTGCCGAGGCACTTTGACGCTCCTCCCTCCTCCAGTTCTTCAAGAGGGAGTTTACAGGCAGGAAGAAGATGGAGATGAACTTCAAACCAAATGGCCACTTGAAGGTGTGAAAGCAAAGCAGAGCAAAGATGGCAAACTTCCTTGCATTTGCAAAGAGGCAGGGAGGCAGGGAATTAAGTTCAGACAGCACAATCAGTCTGCTTTATTTCCCTCTTACAAGAAAAGAGGAACGTCTGGGCAAGAAAAAGTGAAGCAATCCAATACCTTTGCTGCTGCTTTATATGCAAACAAGCTGACTGTGACGGGACACTGCAATGTAGGTCACAGGAGGTAATGAACCTTTGCTATCAGCGATGAAATCAATCATTTAAAAAAGGAGCAAAAATAAAACAAAATGCAGAACAAACCTTAACAGCGCAAAATGAGTGAGTTAGTGATTGTGTGTGCTCACTCAGAAACTTGATTAGATTTGGGGTCGGAAGGAGCATCCAAGAATTGAAAGGGCTCCTGATGCAATCAGCACTCAAGTCAATTGGCATCTCACGTCTCACTGATCAAAGAACGCCACTCCTGACTAATGCTTGAAGCAGTAAAACAATTCACACAACGTGTAATATACGTGTGTGTGTTTTTTTTACAGCGGTTGCGATGAGCTTTTATCCCAAATGAAATGACTGACTGTTGTTTTGGCCTCTCAACCCCTGATATGGCGACGGTGACACGATTAGTAAAAAAAAAAAAAAAAAAAAATCGGGGGGGTGTGCTTGTTGGAGTGCGTCACATCTGTGCAAGCATATAAAGACACACGCGTGCTTACAAACACACACAAACACAGAAATTTCCAACAACAGGTAGGAAACGACTTGAAGGTTTTCAAATGAAATTTAAAGTGTTTTTTTTTTTTGTTTTTGTTTTTTATTAAAATTTTGACCACAACATTCAGTGGTTCTTTTTCAGAACTTGACATTTAGCAATTTTGTAAAAACTTGAATGCATACTTTCTTCTCCTTCCTCTCAGATGATGAAAGTTTACCTGGCAGTCGCCGTGCTCCTGTTGGCTCTGATCGCCTACACGGGTAAGCAGTGAGTTCATAGGGTCATCAATGGGCCATTTTCAAAATGATCATTCAGTTAATTCCTTTATGCCCGCTCACAGATGCTCAGGATGAGACCATAGAGGAGAAGTTTAGTCGCTACGGCGATCGGGTGGCGGAAGCGTTCAGAGACATGGCGGCCAACACCAAGGAGTCCTTTGACAACTTGAGCAACAGCGAATTTGCCAACAACGTCAAGTACGTTTGGAATCAACAACACACGCACGCTCACACACACACCTTGAAAATGAGAAATTGTGCATTTGTGCTCCAACAGGAACTGGTTTAAGAAACAGTTTGGCTCCAATTAGGACCTTGGAGCGTGCAGCCTTCGCCCGAACCTGGTCGTCTTCAGACTTCACTCTGCTGGCTAAACGCTCGCTTTACTCTCAGTGCGGACGTGTTACATTGAATCCATTTCAATGGCTTTGTTAAAACATTCAGTGGTACTTTTGGAAATATTTCCAAACTGTGTTGAATATGTGAATAAATGAACAACTGTTCAGAAAACAACAAGGTGCTTTCTATTGTGTTTGCACGCCATCGCTGCGGCGGTGAAACAAAAAAGAAGAGTTGGTTGAAATCCAGACTAATAACCCAAAAGAAAATAAACACTGAATCAATGTGAAGGACTTCAATGAATAGAAGCAAAATGTAGGGGGAATCAAAAGCTCACAAATGGACTGCAAGTCCCAGAATGCATTGCGAGGCCATCCACACCCGCAGCGCTGATTTGTCTGCGTGGCCCAAAACGGACAAAGTTGATTTCCATAATATGGCCACTTTTGCAGTGATAACAGATGATTTTTCCAAAATATTTTTTTGGTCCCAAATAAGTTGAAATGTTGAATCATAACTGTTGTATTGTCATTATTTCCATGTTTGCCAATGTTAGCTTTCTTAGCGAGGCTTTCAAGCATAACCGCTAGCACTGCAAATCTGAGGAGGGCTCATCGGCGATTGTGTTTTGACCAACTCTTAAAACAACTGTTCTAACTTTTAAAAGGTCTAAAGCCAAGTAAATGCATTTTTCATAAAAAAAAAACATCAACAAAAAAGACCACATGAGAAATAACTTTCTTTGACTGATTCCCTCCTTTAATGTGGCTGTTTGAATCCACTTATCAAAATCATCAAGTGGCGACGATGAAGCGGTGCGTGCGCATCAATTGTGTCTACGGGAGCAAAGGTGACTGCCAACATGGCGGCTTTCTTCGCGAGCTCTTTCACAAGAGCCGGACTAAAGTTTACGCCGGTTAATGATCCACCGTTGCTTCACTGAAGGCTGATGCCTGGAAGACTGCCCGGCGACGGAGAGGTCATCAGACACGTTGGCCTGTGTCAAGACCTTTCCAGTATTTAAAAAAAAAAAAAGATTATTATTTGATATATTCCATTTTATTTTTCATCTCTTTTGTAACAGCTTCAAAATCACTTGCGCAGTCACTTATTTGCGACTGGACCGACTTGGCTAGCTTGCAAATTGTATCAAACTGGACGGTTGGAATCAATTTAAGTATGCTAGAAGACTTTTGATTATGATTGTTTTTTAGTTTGTTTGGACTAATTCAATCAAATATTTTTAGAGTGGGCTTGTTTTTCATTTTCGGGGGAATTCGTTAGGGTTTTATTAGTTGATTTTTTTAAAATTAGTTTTGGCAAACTCCAACAACCTTAGTATGCCCTCAGCAAACTTTTAGACGATTGTCAGCTGGGCCCGCCCCCGCAGCACAGGTTCAATGCTCGTAGGCCTGCAACTCAGGCCTTTGCTGACTGACCAGAAGGGGCTGTCGTTTTATAGACCAGTTTGACCATTTTGTGAAAAAAATGAAAATCAATCTCCAATAATCAGAATAATCACTCGGGCAAATCTTTAACTAACAATCAGATCTTTACTGACTGGATGGAAATGTACTGATTCTCTCGTTTTGCTCCTTCACATGAAGATGACCCACATGCAGCTTTGCTTAACCCTCACCCCCATTCCCAACGCCACAAACAAAGTCTGCTGTGTTTCAACAGCTGCGGGATGAGGGCTGTTGTTGCTTCAGCGATCGGATTGATTTTTTTTTTTTTTGCCATGGACTCTGCCCACAGAAACCTCGGGCCGGGGCCGAACACGTTTATCAGATGGATGCTCTTTTCTACACGCCCTAATCGGTCCCGCTCGATCAGATCAGAGACTTTGACTGGTCGGCAAACACATCAGCGAAACGTCAGCCAAACGGGCTGCAATACTCCATCCAAACGGCCCTCGCCCGCAAGTGAGCGCCCGCTCGTCGAAGAGCAGGTGACGGACAACGGCCTCGAAAAGTGCTTCAAGCTTTTGAGTGAGCAATATTCATTTGAGTCGATGCTGTAAAGGAAGACAGAAGGCCAGCCACAGTTCTCAAACTATCATGAGAGTTTGTCAGGCAAACTCCAACGAGCTAATTATTTAACTGCCACGCTCAACTCAAACAAAAAGTCAGGCCATGGGGACCAATGTACGACCTGTGGCCTTATATAAATAAAATGGCTCAATAACACTCGTTTCATTCAACTCGCCTACGCCGGAGCGGATGAATTTAAGACAAACAAACAAACAAACAAAAGGTACATTGTTCCTCATTTTCATTGTTTTTCTCTTTTAAAAGCGACAACTCCCTCAACTCGATGGCCTACTAACATAATCTATCAATCCCGTTTCTGTTTGTCTGACGGCAGATGAGATTTCTCGTCATTGCGCTCATTTTGCTGGTTCAAGGTAAGTTTGATTGGTCCTGCTTATTTTGCTCCACTTCTTTTCTGACAACTGACAAACTATACTTCCAGCATGCGGGCCGCTTCGGGCGCAGACGCTGGGGCCGGATGCCAGCGAGTCGCCGGGAGTCCTGCAAAGACTGCTTGACAAGGCTCGGTATTGCCTGCACTTCAATGCGCTTCAACACACGCACACATACCCCGATCCAGATGTACCGTGGCTCAAGCAGCCTACTTGTGCACACAGCGCGGCCAAAGAGAAGGCAGAGACGGTGAGGGACACGGTGATGGGCTTTGCGAGCGAGTACTACGACGAACACATCCAGCCGACGGTGGACAGCTACAGCCGATGGGCGGCAGGTGTCAGCGACGCGGCCAGGGAGAAGATCCTGGACTACTTGCCCTTCTTTGCCACCAACACCAGCAGCCAAGGAGCCATGTAACAGCAAATGTTTCATAATTAAAGCAACAACACAAAGCGTGTGCTTGAACAACAACGTCTGTGCTTGTGCTACACCACAACAATCAACAAATTCGACACATTCGAACAGTTTGGCCGGGTAGATCAGTCAAGGCCAGATGCGGTTAGGCACCCAAATTTATTAGGGCAAGATGGAATGTTTCGAAAACACTTCCACACTGTCGAAACAAGAGCAAGAACTATGGTGGTCCCAAAGGTCAAAAGATGATGTTCAGTATGTTGCAATTCTTCTTTGACATTCATCTTTTTCAAAGAGACTCCAGCGAGTCGGTTTCCTTTTCTGCAATGCCAAAGATTGAAATGCGATGAGTGGAACGGCTTTCGCTAGCCAAGTTGGCTGTGTTCGCTCCCACAATGGCGCAATCACCACTTTCTATGAAAACAGAAAAAGAAAGAAAGAAAGCTCTACTCAAGGACACGGTTAGACTGCGCCGGTTGGCCGGAGAGTTTGATTGCACACGCCACTGCATAAGAAAGTGTACTTGCAGTTCTTTTGTGTTTGTTTCTTCGCATGAACCTCTGCGGAGGCTTAGCGAGTGTCAGCTAAGGAAGACTACATTAAATTTTACTGATGATATTGAAAGACATTCGTATTTTTCCGTGCCCGACGCACCGACCTCCATGGTCATCATTTGGTACGAATTTTGGCGATGACCCAAACAAAAATGGTTGCTGGCTCATTTCATGAAGAGGCACATGATGCATCTCAAAAGGGACAAAGGGTCACTTTGCAAAAGTTCAGCGAGGTGGCGTCCAGACCAATGCTCCTGACCTCGCTCGCTCGCTCGCTCGCAGCAGAACAGCAAGATAATCTAATCGACGGATGGGCAGTTTTACAAGCGAGCTGTAGATTAAGACATACGTACAAAGCGAATTGTGCGCTATCAGGTGGGTCTCTGGGTGCATTGTGAATACGCACCACGGCAGATGTTGCGCAACACCCAATTGGGTTTTCAAGCAAATGTCATGTACACTGGACTTTGTTTAGCGGATGTGTGCGTGGGTGCACTTGCCTTGCCTTGTGTGTGTGTGCGTGTGTGTGTGTCCTGATCAGATGACGTGTGCACGCAGTCCCCCCCTATATCATCTGGTCCAGATGTGAGCTCCCAGTTGCAGACAACTCACTTTCAGAGCAGACTGTCACTTCTGGAAACCAGACGCAATCAATAGCAGGTAAGCCTTCCATTTCAAGCTTTTTTCTCAAAAGCACGAGCCAATTATGATTAAAAATGTTCAATATGTTTCTTCTCCTTTCAGACATGAACACAAAGTACGCCATCGCCCTGATCCTGGCTCTGCAGGGTAAGAAAAGAAAAAGCATGATGTATAAGTTTGAAGTTAAAGTGGTAGCTCTACTGAGTCCAAACATGCGCAAGATGTCTCAATATGATTGGCAGAATCGCGCCCTTCAGGAGAGAACGAAAACATTCCAACAGATTCCCGTGTAAAAAGACGCTCAAAGTCAAATGTGCCCATTGGGCGTTTCAATGCAACTTGCTTTGAGCATCAGCCTAATGTTGCCTGCTCTGTTTTCTCACGGCAGTCTCCATGAGCCTGTGCGATGTTCCCGCACCGGACCAGGAGCTTGTGGATAAATACAACACATTGAAGGGCGTCTTCTACAAGCGTCTGATCAACGCTTACGGCAAAATCCAGGAAGCCGTGGCCCCATTAGTTGAGAAAATGGGAGAGAGCGACCAGGGCGCTAAGGCCAAAGAGTACTTGGAGGATCTGCAGACCAAGCCCGAGCTCCAGGCCATCATCAAGGTTGGCAGGTGAGTGTTTGCAAAAGCCACACACAGTTGCGCACTTGAGCTTTTCGTGGCACGTGGAACTTACGCACGCACGCACGTCTGCTGCTTAGCGGGATAGTTGAAGAGGTCGGCCCCCTGGTGGACAAAGCCCGCACATCCGTCCTGGGCCTGTACGGACACTACCTGCGCCCCCAGATCGGCGAGTACCTGAACGACGCCATCAACAATATCAAGGTTTACCTGGACAAGTTCCTGCCCGCCCAGTAAAAAGCTTGGCCGGCTTTTCCCGGAAGTCTGACGGAGACCGCGCAGCGCTTCGAGCCCCAAGGAGCACCGAGCATTGTTGTTTTTTTTCTTTTCTATTAACACCATCGAATCGCCAACGCCGTCCACGCCAAACGTACTCAGCGTGTGCAACATGTTTGTGTTTGGTACACCAACAGTAGTCCTCGTGCGAATATGTGCATGTTTGTATCTGTGAGTGTGTGCAATCAAATGAACAGGAATAATAATAAAAAATGTCTGCAAGGTGCCTGTTTAAGCTTAAACTGGATCTGATTTGACGGTTCGATGGCAGCCAGATGCTGCACCGACAAACACCGACAGTTAAGAATTCTGCTCCTCACTCTCACTTCTATAATCCACGTTGGCGTTTCCCAGAACATTTGCAAAAACTTCTCAAGCACAATTGCTGCATCAAAGCATCGATTTAGATTTAGAGACACAAACGTTATTGAATACAAAAAATAGTTCACCAGGGATGGGGCGTTGTGATTTTCAAGTAATGCTGATGAACATCTGAAACCATTTAAAATCAAATCAAGACAAGTCATGTCAAGTCAAGTCTGAAATAATAATTTTGAATAATGGGAAAGAATGATAGAAGTTAAGCTTTGCATATTGGTAATAATTGTGACATCAACGAGGGCCTCTAATTATTAACAATAACTAACTAGAGCAAAGACCAACTATAGTTTTAGAATTGATTAATCTATCAATTATTCCAATGATTACTTAGGTAATCATTCGCCTCAACCCGTTTCCAGGCACAAATATTTGTCAACCAGTGACTTAGTCAATTTTTCCCTTGCCCTGATACTAACAACAACGACAACAATAATAATAATAATAATAATAATAATAATAATAATAATAATAATAATAATAATAATAATAATAATAATAATAATAATAATAATAACAACAACAACAACTATAATAATAATGAAAATAATAATGAAAATAATAATACCGATGATAATAATAATAATAGATTAAACATAATTTTAGCACATTTGTACTTTAAAAAGCGTGTATGAAACGCATGTCTCTGCACTAATCAACAGACGCAATTCTCAGCTTCAAAATATTTACTGACCCCTGCTCTGTAAAGTCTTATACTGCCTCCCATTGGCCCACAAATTGCATTGCAGCATAAATCATGGTGCATAAAACGATTATCATAACAATTGACAGTCTATCCATCTATTTTCTGTACCGCTTGTACCCACGGGGGTCGCGGGCGTGATGGAGCCTATCCCAGCAGTCATCGGGCAGTAGGCGGGGGACACCCAGAACCGGTTGCCAGCCAATCGCAGGGCACACAGAGGCGAACAACCATCCGCACTCGCACTCACACCTATGGGCAATTTGGAGAGCTCAATTGTCCTACCAAGCATGTTTTTGGGATGTGGGAGGAAACTGGAGTGCCCGGAGAAAACCCACGTGGGCACGGGGAGAACATGCAAACTCCACACAGCGAGGCCCGGAGGTGGAATCGAATCCACACCTTCCGAACTGTGAGGTGAGGTGGACGTGGTAACTAGTGCACCACTGAGCCGGCCCACTCCGCTCCATTTCACTGAATTATAGGTTTCTCTGTATCGTTCGCAAATAAGTCACACCCTTCTCCTCAAATCTTGTCATTTTGCTACGAAGTAGGGTGGGCTGGCCAGTCTACACCGAGTGTTTAGAAGCAATGCCGAAATGAAAATGCACGTTTGCGGAGGAGTTGAATAAAAAAATCCTGTGCTTTGGCCAGGGGCGTGATCCTTATGATGTTGAGTGCTTGAAATGTATGGTAGGCAGGCACTGATGTGTCTGTGGCAAATGAAGGTGCCAACGACCTGCAGGCACACATAAATTCAGCCAAGCACACAAAAGCAACGAGGGCTCATCATCCAAAGTCACGGATTTCTTTGTGACAAAGTCCGAGAGTGTAGCCGTCACTGCAGCAGAAGGTAGCATACCTTTCATACAGTTAGACACCATGAAAGCTACAGGTCAATGGACTGCACATCTGGCTTGGTAAGGAAGATTTTCACAAAAAATTCTCACGCACCCGAACGAAGACAGAAGCCATTGTAAACTTTTTTTTATTTAGTGTACCACTATAAAAACTAAAAAAATGTCTGTCCATATGGTTTTTGTTAGTGTAAATATGTTTTTGTTATTGTACATACGTATGTTGTTTTGTGTTATTCGGGCAAATAAATGCAATTGCTATACTGACACCATATCATTTGTGTCATAACATACACCGATGAACCCCAAAAAGTTGTCCTTTCAGAAACCCGAACCTGGTCACCCTAATTTAACTCTTATGTCAAGGCACCGCAGCAAAACTATTGCATCTTTGTCACTGATCTCCAAATTGTCCCAAAACCAGTCCAACCGTCCAGGAGTAGGCCTCCCAGCCCCAGACGTCATGAAAGGTTGCTATGAAGCCAAAGTGCGATGGATTCACTCGCAACATTGTGGCCACATCAAAGTGCGTTCAGATGACCCTCGGCGCTCCTCCTCCTCGTTCCGATAGCATGTTTTTTAAACCCCACGTCACGCCATGCCACGCAGCGCGGACTCGCAAACCCAGAGGGAGGGGACGACGACAACGCAGGATTATCTCCTCCGGAGTGCACTTTGGCTCCAGGAGCGACAAATCAACACTTGGCAGCCGCTATATAAACGGAGGAGGAGGCCGGCCGAGGAGCCGATCCGTTTTTCTCATCGCGCTTCCGGAGAGGACGACAGTGAGTACTCTGACCATTTTTTGCCTTACAATTCTTTGCCCGAGTTATGACGTGTGCGGCCAATAACAGCATTCAAGTCATCACCCGAAAGGCAACTCAAGAGAGCCAATGTCGCTCCCTAGTGGACACGATGGCTAAATGTTGACTGTGCTGTTTGCAGATCCACCACCATCATGAACAAACTGTTGGTTGTTTCTGTGCTGCTCGCAGTCCTCGCTCTCAGTAAGTGGACACACACTCACATTTTAGCCACAGAATGGAAGGACAAGCCTCCAAGTCTTAAACTTGACATTTGACTGATCTTTCTCTAAAATACATGGAAAAACAGGAAGACTGTGGTCCATGGTTCAAATCACCCCATAAACCTTTTTTCAGCCTACAAAACTAATGTTTCGTTAACATAACTAATACTGCTAATAAAACCAACGAGGATGGGAGCCTAAATGTTCAAGGAAAGATAGATGCCCAATTGTATACCTTCCTTCCCACTGCACATTCGATATCTTGACAATTGGAAATGCATGAACTCAAAAGCCCACGCGCTGGTGCCACACAGGCGCAGAAGGTTTCCGCATGCCAAGGCAGGCCGAGGATGAAGAGCAGGGCACCCTCACCATGTTCAGCAACACAATCAAGTCTTACTACAGCGATGCGGTCAACACCATCTCCGACTACGTGGAGACCATCAAGGGCCTGAAGGTGGAGGAGAAAGTCAGGTGAGATGTCCTCGGGGGTGTCAAACCACGCCAGAGGGAAAAAGGCCAACCTCCCGTTGTGTCTGCAGGAACCTTTACTCGGAGACCACCACCATTTTGAGCACCTACAACAGCATCGTTCAGGACCAGCTCTATCACCTGTTTACTGGGCAGCAGTGAACAACTCCAAAGCACAACGGCAACTGCCAGAATGAAAACAGACTAACGAATTTGACCAAAGTGGACAGCCAGCAAGCGCAACAGCAGCAATGATAGCATTGCTATTCCAGAAAGTTGACCCTCGCCCCAAGGCGGGCGCCACACATCACCCACCTCAGCTATTTGACACCTCTTGAAATATTAAAAGTATTTATACAAAACTGTCACGTTTGATCACTTCACAATTTACATTCGGAAAAAAAACACGTCATGGCATATCAAACAAAAATGTCAAAAAGTATAGATGTGTTATTTTGACTACCGTAATTTTCGGACTATAAATCGCACCGGAGTATAAGTCGCACCAGCCATAAAAACCCCAAAAAAGTGAAAAAGAAACATATATGTATATAAGTCGCTCCTGAGTATAAGTCGCCCCCCCACCCAAACTATGAAAAAAAACGCGACTTATAGTTCGAAAATGACGGTAATTAAAACTATATCTCTGACGATTAAGATTATTTTGAAAAGTACTCAAATCTGCAGATGAACTCATTCGACTGTATCGGTCAGTGTTCTACTTTTTAGGCAAGATCATAGACAACAAGAAAAACATAGCAACGATGGCACAGTATCACTCAATGATTCTTGATAGTGCTAATTAGCGGCGCTTGGATCAATCGGCTGCCGATGATCGTTGATTATTGCCTATCATAAAAAACGATCATTGATCGTGGTCGCATAAAAATCTCTGACTGGAACAGCTCTTGTGCTAACTGTCATTAGGGGGTGCTACAAGGTAATTTCTATCATGGGCCGTGACGTGTACGCGACCGAGTTAACCTCCATTTTAATTTCTCACTTCACTTCTTTCATTGGCTTTTCAGCAACTCTCAGAAATAATTTGTCAAAGTTTTCCACGTCCAGTTTCAAATGTGTGGTTGAAGAGTCATCGGGACTTTTGTTAGGATGAATTGACTTCCTGCATTCATTCCCTTTGTCAACATTTTCTTGCGTAAATGTTTACATGTTGTTCCCTGAGTGTCCTCATTTGTTGTGCAATCGATCAATTCTGAAAATAAAAAACAAAAAGTCCTCAAGGACAGGATGTTAATGTGTGCAAATATATTTGCCTCCAAAGCTTGACCCCAATTGCGCAATCTGGCACTTGTGGGGAAAAGGTGCAATGGTAAAATATTAACTTGATTAACACAATCGGGCAGACTTATTTCCTCAATTTGTTCTTATGCAACAAAATGCTTTGCTTGTGTTCTTTGAATCAATTGGGGGCAAAGTATTCTTCAATCCGGCCCACCAAACATTTCCATTGTCTGTCACAGGACTTTGACATCTTTTTTTTGTTTCTTCATTTATTGATTTATAGTATTGGAATCAAACAGTGAATAAATTAAAAACATTACGGCAATGAACATTTTGTAGTTTTAGTTTTAACCTGTACATGTCATTATTAAAATAAAACAATTTTACAAACACGCTGAAACTTTTTTTAGCCTCATTGATGGATGAGCTGGTCGATCACATGCTGCACATGAACACAAAAGTGTGCACATCCCTCCGGGTTATATGGATGAGGTAGAAAGGGACGCTATCGTCACCCGACTGCTGCTGCAAGAACATTTTATTGTTCTTGAGGAACGACGAGATGATTACTGGAAACAAGGTGTGACCCTTCGTGTGTGAACGTTATTACAAAGGTCACATGCGGACGGGAAGTGATGGCAAATCATGACCCTCCTTCGCTCCTTATATAAGGAGAGGGCTGCCGCCGTCTGCCGCCATCGACAACATGGAGCGTCTTCTTCTGCTTCTCGTTTTGGGCCTCGCAGGTAAACGATTGCTGCCGCGCACGCTCAATTGGGATGGTGGCTTAATGATGAGCGTCAACAGGTGCGTCGCCGCTGATGGACGACAACCTGTGCCAGCCTCACTCCAGACCCTGGCAGGTGTGGCTTCAGACCCCCTGGAAGAGATGCAGCGGCGCCCTCGTAAACCGCTGGTGGCTGGTGACGTCCGCCGCCTGCGCGTAAGCCAGACCGTACTGATTGCGTTAACTGTCTTTTTCATCCCGCCAACTGAATAAAAATCTCTCCAGTTCGACCGACGTCACGGCGTCCCTGGGCGAACATAATGTGATGGAGGACGAGGGCACCGAGCAGCACATTGCCGTGGCGGAGGTTATCCGCCACAGCCCGTACCGCTCACCCCTGCACAGCCTGGTCATGATGCGCCTGGCCCAGCCGGCCCATTTCACCCAATACGTGCAGCCCATCGGCCTGCCGGGTCGCTGCCCTCAGCCGGGAGACAGCTGCACTGTCAGCGGATGGGGCTCCACAGTGCCCAATCAGTGTAAGCCCGTGTTGCTTAAAATTCTCGTCTTTTTGCAGCGGTGCGACACACGCAAGTTTTACACGTGCTAATGCTAATTTTAAGGTAGGAGGCTGCCGATACCACACGATGATACTTGTACTAACAACTATGCGATATCAACTTCAGTTGCTACAACATTTGCCCCAGGCACAAAGAAATGCTTCCCCCCGAACAAATGCTTCAGATTGAATGAAGAAAAAAAAAATGATGCGCTCACGCTTTTGTTGTTGAAACAGATGAGTCTCCTAACCAGCTCAAGTGTTTAACTGTACCGGTTGTGGAAGATCAAACTTGCATGAATGCGTTCCCCGACTACCTGTTCTGGAGCTTGGGGATGGTGTGTGCTGGCGGGGCTGACGCCGCTGGCTGCTTGGTGAGCCCAAACGTCGCTTTTGCTGCTGTTCGACTTTGAGTGGAACTCGTGCGATTGATTTTGGGTGATGCCTGCGCAGAAGGACAATGGCGCCGTGCTGGTGTGCGACGGACAGCTGCAGGGCGTGCAGTGGGTGGATCTGGGCTGTCGGAACGCCGAGCACCCCAGCGTCTACACCAAGCTGTGCAAATACAACGACTGGATGCGCAGAGTGATGGACAGCCACACGCCGACCACCACCACCGCACGGCCCTTCACCTCCAAGAGCCCATGAGGGAGGAAAAACAAAAAACGGTTATTTCAGTAGCTGGCTCCCGTGAGAACAATCAGGCATCAAGGAACGACTCTCGCACATTGAAGCCTCAAACTATGATTCATTTGAAGCTCATTATACTTACATTTCATAACCACATTAAATACCTAGTTGTCCCTCAAACATCCCCGTCCCGGTTTCTTTTGCCTTGCACAAATTGTCTTTGAAGTGAATTTTACCTTGTTTCAATAAACAAACCTTTCCTTGATAAGTAGCCATTTTGTGTGACATGGATCCCATAAGCAAAAGTGCGTCCTGCGTGATTACAAAGAGCCACTAGAGAGCGCGGTGGGCCATGCAAGCAGCCGGCCGGAGAGTCCTGTTGCTCCCAAGCAAGCAGGCGACGCAACACTTCAATTCTTTGCCATCTGCAACTTCGGAGGGAGTCGCTGATGGTGTCGGGGTACACTTGACCTGTCTTGTGTGCCGACACCTGAGTTCGATTCCCGCATATGACGGCGTTTGTGTGTGCGTGTGTGCGCGTCTGTGTGTGTGTGCGTGCGTGTGTGTGCGTGTGTGCATGTGTGTGTGATACTCGAGATTATATTATTGTATGAAAAACATTGCATGATATTAAGTTAGAACCTGTGTGTGTGTAGTGGCGTGTATGTTCTACATTGACATAAAAGTGTTTTTCTGCCCAGTTGTTATTTATAAATTTTGTTGAGGATTGTGATAATGATTTCATGTGCCATGGAGCTCATGTCTTCTCAAAGGATTTTGGCAGCTGGTAAACTGTTTCTAATGAACAGGACTGGAGTGGCGCTGTAGACAACCTTGAAGCGCACATTCTTGGACTTTGTTACAGCTGGCTGAGCCTCATTTGCTTAGAGCGCACCTTGGCAAAGGTAAGCCTTTCTTCAATGTAGTTCAAAGTAGGTTTTAAAACTAGGGTTAGGGTTTCAAACTAGGGTTCAGGTTTCAAAGTAGGGTTTAAAGCTAGGGTTAGGGTATCAAACTAGGGTTAGGGTTTCAAACTCAGGTTTCAAACTAGAGTTAGCATTTTGACCCTAAGATGTACAAGGCCATCAATTATTTGACATTTCTCCATTCTTTTCCTCTACTTCTCTAGCTTTCCCTCCATCTTTCCGTGTTTGTGCACTTTATCACCTCTGGCATTATATTTTCAGTGATGAAGAGCTCCCATATATCTTTTGCTGAGACAATAGTACAAAGACTTGTGCAGGCCTTGATTGATTTCTGAAGATATTGTGGCTCTGTGCTGGTGGGAAGTAACTCGCTCCAATAAGAGCCCTTTTGACTCATTCTACTGGACATGATTTGGCCACTTTTTTCTTCAGAGGACACAGAAGAGGAATCTTCTGAGTCAGATTGATCCTGTTCAGTTGGATTTCCAGGTGGATAACTTCCAATACCACCTGGACAATAGTTTGAGTCCTTATCAGAAATTTCAGACTCTTGAGTCCAACCCTGTTACTGCCTTTCCATCATCCATCACCATCTGACGAACAATTTTAGCTGTATATCTAGCAGCCATGATACCTTGGATTAGGAAACAACACGAAACAATATGTAGCTATATAAATAAATACACTCACACACACAGACACACGCATAGTAATGTTAGCTATCTTAGGTGGCTTGCTAGCTCACTGCCACATCCAGAAGTTCTCCGACGACACGGCCATTGTTGGATATGTCTCGGAGGGGAACGATCTGGAATATAGGACGGTCATCAAGGACTTTGTCAGCTGGTGTGAGCTCAACCAGCTTCAGCTGAACACCAGCAAGACGAAGGAGTTGATTGTGAGCTTTGGGAGGACAGCACCCATCTTCACTCCGGTGAACTTCCAGGGATCATTGAGGTAGTGGAGAACTACTAATTCCTGGGTGTTTCCCTTAACAACAAACTGGACTGGACTGATCACACCCACGCCCTGTACAAAAAGGGCCAGAGTCGCCTCCACCTGCTGAGGAGACTGAGGTCCTTCGGTGTGTGCAGGGCTCTCCTCCGGACCTTCTGTGACTGTGGTGGCCTCAGCCATCCTCTACGCTGTGGTCTGCTGGGGTGGGGGCAGTACTGACCGGGACAGGGGGAGACTGAATAAGATGGTCAGAAGAGCGAGCTCTGTCCTGGGCTGTCCCCTGGACTCCATTGAGGTTGTGGATGAGAGGAGGACGTTGATTAAGCTTAAATCCATCATGGACAACACCTCTCACCCCCTCCATGAGATTGTGCGGTCCCTGAGCAGCTCCTTTAGCGGCAGACTTTTGCACCCTCGGTGTAGCAAGGAACGGTTCCGCAGGTCCTTCATTCCCTCTGCTGTCAGACTTTACAACATGCATGCCACCTGATTAAATGAATGTGTTTCGTCTCTGCTAGCAGCACTTGTGTTTGTCCTTGTCTGTTATTTAACCTTTTTTGTAATTCTGGCACTTGTTTTATTCTTGCACTCGTATTATTCTTGCACTCACGTGCGCTGCTGTGACAAGTGAATTTCCTCACTGTGGGATGAATAAAGTTCTATCATAGCTGGTGTTAGTAAAATTTGTAGATAAATAAAACAGTCATGTAAGACACACACGATGTTCCTTTCTTCTCTGCTGTTCACTTCAAACACGCTCCATGCGACCGCAATGCTCTCGTATCAGACAAGGCTTGCTCGATCACCTGCTCGTTTGCTGTCTCACAATGTACCCTACACAAATCCGAAACATTTGTTGCGGCTCCGAGTCACGACGAGGGGCAAGTTTTGGTTTCCAAGGGTGTTTTTATTCCTCTTCAACGTCTCTCCCATACAGAGCCGCCTCTTTCCCGTGCGCGGTGGTGCGTTTACGGGCAGTCGGAGAAATCAACGCCAACAAAAAAAATTACATCCAGCCTAGTTAAGACCATACCAAAGACTATAAAAATGGGACCCATTGCCTCCCTGCGTGTGTGACGATCATTGGGACTTAAAAAAAAAAAAAAAAAAATTAATTTTTTTTTTTTGTACCCATGTATAATGCGCACCCCAGATTTTAGGACAATAAATTAGTTAAATTTTGCGCACTATACACGGAAAAAAACGGTATTCATATCATATTATTATAAAGATTATACTTACACGTACCAGCTCTTGCTGTCTAAAATAATCTTCTTGAAGGGCGACACTCTGATTAGTGTATCTGTGTTGTCGAGTTCATTTATTCTTGACAGCTACAGTTGATAAGAATCAAAGATTTTTGTTTGTGGCGGCTGTGGCTCAGGGAGTAGTGTGGGTCGGTTAGTACTCGGAGGGTTAACGATTCGATCCCAGCTCTATCTTGGTCACATGTTGTTGTGTCCTTAGGCAAGACACTTCTCACATCTTGCCTCCAGGTCACCTTTGTAAACAAGAAAGTGTTCTCAATTGGCTTGCCTGGTAAAACAATGAATTACATAAAGTAATCCATTGGATTCCATAGAAAATGCATGCGGGTCATAATACAAAAAGTACAATTTCTTAAAATGTATAAAAGACAAGTTAAAAATTTAAATGTCATTATGTCACAAACATATTTTTTTAGGAAAACCTGGAATATGAAAAGATTTTTATTATGAACACATTTAAAAAAAAAAAACCCTCACCAGGTCATTTTTGACCCACTTATGCATCTAAGTAGAGGAAAATCGGGATAATATCTAGAGCAGTGGTTCTTAACCTTGTTGGAGGTACCAAACCCCACCAGTTTCATATGCGCATTCATCGAACCCCTCTTTAGTGAAAAATAAGATTTCCATCCGTCTGTCCGTCCATCCATCCAGTCCAGTTCAGATATGCGTCATCACAAATTTACACGATGAATCGGGTGTTTTTCGGACCTCTGCAGTGGAGGCTCTGCCGAACCCCTGAGACCGACTCACCGAACCCCTAGGGTTCGATTGAACCCAGCTTAAGAACCACTGATCTAGAAACTGACAGATTGCTACTGTACACTCTTATGATCAATTGCACTACATAAAGCTTGACATCGATTGCCTGGGCTCATTTTTAATCTTTTTGAGGTCTTTCCAAGCTGAAAATGTAAGCACTGACGGCAAACAAGGCACCATCTGACATGCTTGTCTTTGAGGAAAGCGACAAGTCAAGAATCAAACAGCGCTCTGTTTAATTTCCTGCAAAGCTGGTGTGTGATTGGCATGCGTCTCCCTCCCGCAGACTTGACTGTACTGTCTTGGTCTATTTAACAAAGTCGTCACGGTAAAAGGGTGCGTGTCACAGAGGTAGCCAGAGGTTCCATACATCCTGTAATGCCACCGCATTGCAGTCAAAAGCATTTCGCCGTGTGTATTTGTTTGGCCAATCAGAAAGAGTACCCTAACCCCCCCCCACTCAGGCAAAGCTTTCGCACAGCATTATGTAGCCAGCGCTTTAACCGAGCCGTGGGGTGTTAGACGAGTGAAAAAATGGACCGAAACGAGGCGTCACCATGGAAACAGATCTCTATTTTAAATGAAAAAAAGTGTGCGCAGAGTCCTGCGAAAGCTTATTGTGTTCACCACTGACTGCACCTCCTCCCCCTTTTTTGGGGGGGAGAAAGCAATTAGGCCCTATTTTTCTGCCCCCGTCGATACAAATCAGGCTACGTGCGTCCCAGCAGTTCAGTTCCCGTTGCGCCATTACAGTATATCTTGTGCTAGCAGTCAGTTGCCTGTGTCTGAAAAAAAAAAAAACATCACATGCTAGTGTCAGCCGCTGCTCCCACAAGTTAAGAATGTCACTTGTGCTTTTTTTCCCCAGTCAAAGAGCAGATTTGTTTTGACTTTTTTAAAGTGTAGCCTCCGCTACATTAGCTCGTAAATGGTGGCCACCTGGTGTGTGTTTATTTCCTGCAATGCTATTGTCTACTGGGGACTGAGTAGGTCTTTATTCGTACAATATAGCTGCTGTTGCAGTTTACATCAAGTAAAAGTGGAATTTAGAAGGACTGCAATGGAGCAATTATGCAAGCGAGACTCAAGTAATAAGTTGGGGAGCTAGCTCAGTGGCCTAGTGGTAGACTGTCCGCCCTGAGACTGGAAGGTTGTCGGTTCAAAACCGTGGCCGGGTCATACCAAAGACTATAAAAATGGGACCCATTGCCTCCCTGCTTAGCACTCAGCATTAAGTGAACATCTTAATCACTGTAAGTATGCAAATGAGGCAAGACGCAGCCAGAGTGTCAAGTTACAGTCAGTGCGGTAGGAATTGGAAGAAGCAGTAAAAACTCCACCAAACTCGTCGTAATGACCCGTGATATAACTAATGATTAACGACAACTCAAATAATAGTTAATATAACATTCATATTATATGTCCCCCCCCACCCCCCTGAGAGATTGCCACCTTATTGTGGTCAGGGGGTTTGCGTGCCTCAGTGACCCTAAGAGCAATACCAGCAGAAGCTTTAATCTTCAGGTGGGACACCCAAGCTGGACAGGTCTTAGTGTAGAGGCCTGAGTGCAATCCACTTCTCAAGGTTGAGATCTGGACACTCAGCTAACAACTGCGTGCGTAACAGTGTTAAAAATGTGTGTAAAAAAAAAAAAAAGAACATGCCCCCTTCACATTTCTGACTGCCCCCTCTTATGTGCATTCCTAAAACCGGCCCTGGATCAAAATCACATGGGGATGGGTTAAATGCAGAGGACAAATTTCACCACACCCAGATGTGTGTGTGACGATCATTGAGACTTTAACTTTAAATCTAGCAGACGACAAATGCTGGTTAAAGATAACAATAACAATATTGAGAGCTGTCGCGGAAAAGTCGTATTACTTTCAAAGTTGTATTTTTTTTCCACATTGGGATTGAAGGATAGGAAGAAGGATTGCTCCGTGTGGGAGTTGTGCCGGTTTCCGGAATTGTAACGAGCCTCCGAAATCCTTCAAGCCACCGAGGTCACCTTATCTTTGCGTCTTGCTCCATTAAAGTGGGAGTGGGAGCTCAAGAGGGCCAAATCGGTGGAATAAAAGTAGTGACGACCTCTCCGCCCACAAAGGTCCTTTCCTTTGTCCTCTTCCAAATAAATCACGTCCTTATTTGGAGATAAGAAAGCGAGGAGGGCCGCAAAGATTAAATCCTTCCTAGGTGATTGTGTAGAAAAGCAAAAACTGGAGCAGAGAGGCTTCCTTTGAAAAAAAGTGGTTCACAATTTTGATAGTCGGTGGTTTGCTTGTCACCCCAAAACATGCGTAGCGGTCCAAATGATGGATCGTGCTACTGGCTTCCTAAAGTGGCTTCCGCAAAGTGTGCACGTTGCTAGCTTGGCCTTGGGGCCTTCCGCAAGGGGCGCTGCTGACAACTGATGACTTCCTCCTTCCACACTCTTAGCCCATTGGGACACAGCTGTCACTCACTCCGCACGCGAGTATGAAAGTCCTTTGTATCTGGCCCACGGGCCTTGAGTTTGACACTGGTGCCCAACCCCATCAGCCACTCACTCCCCTGACGCAGCGGCAATACAGTTTCAAACTGTCATATATTTCTCCTTTCAACAATCTCATTACTGTAGCATCGGAGTGCTCTCAGTTCCTCGCCGCCCCTGAAGGCAGCACTTTTGAGAAAATGTGTCTCCCCTGAGTAGAAAACAAAAAGTAGTTACAAGAGACCGTTTTAAAAGTCACCTTGCACATCTCGATTGCGTCATATTGAGTACATCTAAAACATCTAGGGTAACAAAAATATGTATTTGTGAATAAAAGCAAGAGAGCTGAAGTGTAAGATAAGTGTTTAAAACAAACATAAGGCCACAGTGTCAGCGTGAGAACAACTTTTAGTATTGCGTTGACACATCCTGAAAACTTCTGCTATTGCACAAAGAGGGTAAAAATAGAAGTTGTGAGGGGAAGAACTGCTACAAGGAGACGGACGACAGCTGAACACACGCATACCGAGCGAGGTATGTTCCAAAAACCTTATCTTTCGGTGTTAGCAAGCTTCAACTTCTTTTCTTTACGTGATAGTTTGTCTTCAACATTGTAGCAGGCACAGACAATTCTGTGGGATTGGAACCTTTTTCTTTCTTTCTTTCATTCTTTCTTTCATTCTTTCATTCTTTCATTCTTTCATTCTTTCATTCTTTCATTCTTTCATTCATTCTTTCATTCTTTCATTCTTTCATTCTTTCATTCTTTCTTTCTTTCTTTCTTTCTTTCTTTCTTTCTTTCTTTCTTTCTTTCTTTCTTTCTTTCTTTCTTTCTTTCTTTCTTTCTTTCTTTCTTTCTTTCTTGCTTTCTTGCTTTCTTGCTTTCTTGCTTCTTATTGTTTGAACCTTTAGTACTCCTTTTGAAAAGGGAAATTCAGCAATACATTTCAACCAAATCAATTCATATGTATTGTAGCTTTTCATTTGAAATCGAACGACTTCATTCCAAAATTTCTCATCAGTGTCAAATCATCAAACAAAAATGACCAAATGCATGCGTGCGAGCGAGAGAGCGAGAGAGAGAGAGAGCAATGTACGTCCGTTCATATGTGCAACCTTTGTCAGGAAAAGAGCAGAACTTCAAGTTGGCGCAACAGTCTGGCTTTAGGATGTTCTTTCTCACCTGCGCTGCTTTGTTCTTCCATGTGAGCGACTACACAGCAGGTATGAAAACAATCAGTCACTACCTGATGAAGTGATACCTTCATGAATATCTGGCAAAAAGTCCAATCTCACCATTGTGAGTGAGTGACGTGCGCTTGCGACAGCGAAGCCGAGCCAGCAGTGACGACGCAACTCTTTGAAAGCTTTTTTTCTTCTACGCTTTGTGCCAGTCTCGATGTCAAAGTTGTCCATCAGTCAACTTTTCAAAAAGCCATTTTCACCTATCTCCATGAGTCTTCATGTCGACAGTGACTGAAGTCAAACTTGCTCCAAATGGGATGTTCATGAAATCATAGCAGAACGAATGCAATGACTTTCAAATCCCATCACCCTGTATTGGAAACGGAACCGAAACGGTTTTGTTTCTCTGCAGCTATTTCGGCTATTTCGTATTTCGACAGCATAAGACGGTTTAGGTGTTTTCCAATGTTTTTGCCGGTTTTATTTCCAAGCAGTCGCCTCACACAGCGACGACTTCTGCGAGAAGGGCTTTTGCATCAGCCTCAGCAAAAGCCAAATTGTGTCTGAGGTGGGACTCTGCGTGGTCATCCCGTGCTCCTTCTCCTCCGCCTCCGACTTCACGCCTCACAGCTTGGTGTGGTTCAAGTGCCCCCGAACCAAAAGCAGATGCAGGGACACGGAGATCATCTTCCACTCCAAGAACAGCGGCAAAATTCAAGAGCGCTTCCGGGGTCGAGTTGGAATGTTGGAGCCCGACGCGCGTCGCGGGAACTGCAGCATCGTGATCAACGACCTCACATTCTCCGACTCCGGATCCTATCAGCTGAGAGTCAACGGTTTGGTGTCGTCCAAGCTGGACGGATTTACCTTCACGCGACGAGTGTCGGTCACCGTAACACGTAAGTATCAAGGTGACCTCCCATGTAAGGAGGAAACCATCTGATCCAAATGAGATCACTTCCTTGTTTTCATTTGGCTAGCGGCAAATTGGCAATGAAATTCAATTGGCTCAGCTCTCAGGAAACCCACTGTGCTGCTCCCCGAGATGACTGCCGGTCAAGCAGCGACGCTCACCTGCGTGGCCCCGGGCCTCTGCTCCACCGCCTTCATCCCCACCATCCATTGGGCGTGGAGCGGAGCCACGGACAACGACACTCGCCCCGCCGTCACCGACCTGGATTTGGGGATGGCTGCTCAAAGATACTATTCGACTTTGACCTTTAACGTCACCGCCGAACACCACGGCCGCGGCGTCACTTGTGCAGTCTCCTTCTGGAGAGTCAACGTGACCACAGAGATGACGGTGACGCTGAATGTTAGCTGTGAGTAGCGCACGTTGACAACTTGCAGGCAACTGAATCCAACGGATGGGATCATTGAGTTGTCATTTTGCTGGTCTTGAAGCCACAAATCGACAGCCCATTTCACTCCTTGGCAGCGACCAGTCGAGTCAGGCGTTCCGACCTTAACGAAAGGGGCTGCTTTCCAAAGAGAAACAGGAAGTTAACACCATGGTGACACGGACAGCAACAAAGTCTTAATCATGCAATCCCAAAACAATCCAATCCAATCCATGCCACGGTTGGTTGACCTTTGTTTTCCTCCCAGATGCCAAGCTTCCATCCATTTTGGGGCAGACGACATTGAAGAGAGGTGACACCCTGAGTCTTTTGTGCAACGCTGACAGTTTCCCGCCCTCTTCCATTACGTGGAACGTGACAAATGTGCCGCTCGGATCACAGCTGAAGCCAAGCTTAGCTAGCGCCTCTCTCGTTATCCCCAACGTAACGGCGGCCCACTCCGGACGCTACGAGTGCGTAGCGACAAACCGTACGGTGCACGTGGATGTGATGGTGACATGTGAGTAGAGTGAAATTCCATTGAATTGAATTGCTTTATTGTCAATCTTAACGCAGTGGAAACTGTGAAAATCAGTTTGGTAGGTCATGCGCATACATAGTCGATATAAAATACAGATCAAATGTGATACAAATAATAAACGAGAATCAAGTCCCTAGGTTTGAGCCGCTCCTAGATGTCAATGTGTTCAGTCGGTCTTGAGAGATCTGTCAAAATGCGTCCGCTCTGGGAGACACACAGACAGACAGACAGACGGCTTGGAAAAGGGCTGGTGGCAAAAGAGTGAAAAGCTAGCTCAAGCTAGCTAGCAAATAGTTTGACAGTTGCTGGAATTTGGAGGAGATAGTGTACTCCAGGTTCATTTTGGATGAAGTGATGTTATTTACGTATGTTGGAATTCTTAATAGAGCCAGTTCTCAACATCTTTACAGGGGACCTGCATGTTTTGGGGGTTTTGTCACTGTTCATCCATATACCGTCGTTTCATGCCAATTGTGTACTTGTGCAGGGTTCGCAGGGATCGTCAACGGGTCTGGTTGTTGGCTCCAGGGTCAGCTGTTGACCTGCGTGTGCATCAGCGGCGGGGTCCCGCCACCTGCCATCACATGGCCGTCGCTGGCCAACAGGACGGTCTGCGGCGCCGTTACCGCCGTTTCCGCCGACAGCGTCACCAGCAACGTCACGCTAATTGGCGACCATCTCAACATCTCTGCCGTGGAGTGTGTGAGCGTGCATAAAGATGGCGAGGACAGGAAAATACTCAAGCTTCGAATAACATTGGAACAAGAGGGTAAGAATGCCTTTTAAGTGGAATGTGCCATTGGTTTCTTTGGAAAAATCCATTCCTTTTCAGATGTTATCCTAATCCACCCATTTTCATTCAGACCAAGGGATGAAAAAATTGATATCCATGCTTCGTCTGGACGTCTTGATGGCATTTTTCAGTGGTGCGCTCGTGTCTGCTTTGTTGTGCTGGCTGGCCAGGACCTGGTGCAGGTACACAATCTTCTTCTTTTCTTCTCCTTTCTTTTTTTTTTTTTTACTACTGTAGTTGGACACATCTCCACATTTGTGTCCATATCTCCTTCCAGTAAAGCAAAGAAAAGCCCCGAGCGTTTGGATCTGGAGCCGTTGGCCTCGCAAGTACTCGATTCATTCAACAGCTAAGACTCACACTTTTGTTTTACTGTCGAAATGAACGGCAATCGAATTTGCTTTGCTATCTTTCAAAAAAGCAGCATCAAAAGTGAAAATTTATGATATCAGCGCGCTGGTTGCTGGCTAGCTCATTAGCCAGCAGCTAACGCTAGCAGATGATATTGCTCGGGGGTTTGGTTTCCAGAGTCAAACCGTTCCTAACTGTCATCGGTGTCAAACTAGATCTAGCGACAGTGTCTCGAAAGAATTCCAATCAACGGTCGCCTCGAAATACTTTCAAAGGCTCTTTTCTTTGAATAGTAGTTCCTAGTTCTCTGAATACTTGAGAAGGCAATTCTGTCGAAGAGGGTGATGACATTTCAGGTGGATGTTCTCTCTCGTCAGCAATACCACCTCAAAAATGTTGGATGCGAGGAGGACAGCAAAGCGGATGTGGCCTACGCCAGCATCAACTTTTCCGCAATGAGGAGAAACGACACCAGGAAAGTGACAACCAATCACCAGGGCACTGAGTATGCCATGATCAAAACCAAGGAGGATGCTGACCAATTACTCGAGCGTAATGACCATAACGAAGAGGAGGGAATGATGGTGGAGGATGGGACACAATGCATCAGTGACAAGCAAGAGAGGGATGAGAACGAGGAGGCCTTGTACTCAAACGTGGGATGATGTTGTGAACGATCGGTCGGTCAATCTCTGCTGTGCAGCCACAGCAAAGCAACAAAACAAAAAGTCACAGGGAAAATGTTCATTCAAGTGTATTGAAGACGACAATCGTGACGATGCACAAATTTATTTACACGTGTTTCTAAACACTTTTTAGTTTTCATTTGATAGCCTTTCAAAGCCGTGTGATACTTGTATGACAATATTGAAAAAAAGAAAAATATCATGAAATGATGACAGACAATAGTATTTCAAGAGAAGTGGTACAGACAATGGATGGATTTTTTGATGAAGTTATATCAGTAGATGTGCTTTTCAAAAGTAAATGCATCAAAATATAAAATTATGGATTATTATTATTATTATTATATATTAAAATGTATGAATTCAATAGTACATGTATATATATATATATATTAAATATGTCCTATAACATGAATATTTGTGGGTTAAATGTGTAAATAATGTGATTGAAGAAAACTGGATGGAAAATCATCAGTATATTTCTTTTCAGTTTTTATCTTTTGATTTTGTTTTATGAAAAGAATCATGTTTTAACGTTTGATACAGGTTTTATTTTTGAGTTGCCAAATGTTTCTAATGGATCGAATGAGATTATGCAGGTCAATTTGATGGCATGTCCTCTGTGCTGCTCATTTTACAGCTCGACTTTATGTTCAAATTGCATTCAATTCCTGCAACAATACCTTGCGCTCGTACATTCTTCCATTTTGACGTGACAGTGAGTGAGTGAGTGAGTGAGTGAGTGAGTGAGTGAGTGAGTGAGTGAGTGAGTGAGTGAGTGAGTGAGTGAGTGAGTGAGTGAGTGAGTGAGTGAGTGAGTGAGTGAGTGAGTGAGTGAGTGAGTGAGTGAGTGAATGAGTGAGTGCGTGAGATTAAACTTGATTGGAATACAAGAATGATGTTTCCTGTTAGGGCTGTGTAGGTGAGCGTCCAACATTTACAGGTAAACATTGTATCGAAATGACGCTTCCTACTGTGATAACTGTGCATACGTGTGTTTTTCCATTTCTTCCCTCCTAACATGATCTCACATGCATGTACTGTGTGTTCTTAAACAGATGAAGCTTCTTTGGATTACGAGGTTCTGCTAGTAGGACAGACACACCTAAACACAGCTAGAGAGCGGACTGCTGCGCTGTGACGGTAAGGAGACGCTTCTGTAGTTATGATTCATAAATGATATCAGTGATTCTCAATTGGTAGGTCAGGTTTCAGCACGAAATGATAAAGAGAGACAGGCTCGCTCGCTCGCACACGCTTCCACTCGCACACAAAATAATGTCATGGCACAGAAACAGGGCCACCAAATGCAGCGCGATCCTTTCTTGAAAAGAGGGAAAGGGGAGGTGGAACGCTAGATTTACAATCCGGCTGGCGTGGCTGAGCAGCAGAGCACAGCGCGTAGTCGGAGGCAGGCAGGTTGGGTGTTTGGTGGAGGCGGGTGGGTGGGTGGTGGAGGCAGGCGGCGATCGGAAGCGTGCCCAAAGGCCGCCGAGGTGGGTGGTGGAGGGAGGCGGCGATCAGAAGCGTGCCCAAAGGCCGCCGAGCAAGTAGTCGGGGCAGGCGGCGATCGGAAGCGTGCCCAAAGGCCGCCGAGCAAGTTGTCCGGGCAGGCGGCGATCAAAGCACGGTCGGCAACAGAGACGGTTCAGGGCACAAAAGCAGTGGTTTCTGTCATGGGCAGGGTAAGCAGACGAAGCGACAAGCACTGGCACAATACACAGAGGTCAAGTAGGGGACCTAAGGAGCTTGATTAGCAGGAAGTCAGGTGACAAACGGAGACATGTGCATGCACGCACGGCACGGCCGTTATTGGAATCAAGTCAAAAGAGGCACCCAGTCTCAGCACAACAACACATGTACTTGCACATTTCATTCCACCTGATTTGCCATAGCTCCAACATGATTGGAACGAAAGAGTTTCTCGATGTGCTTGCGGATTTCTTTCAGCTTCAAGCCGTATAAGATTGGATTGAGCAGAGGAGCGTACACCACTGTTTGTAGAGTCGTAATCAGTTGCACACTTTTGGGAAGTACTGACCCCAGTAGCGCGATGACGGCGTCGCATAGGACCAAAGCCACAGTTGCGATTAAAACAATCAGATGCGGTAAACACGTATCCACGGCTTTTTTCCAGGCTAGACTATGATAGCAAACTATGAATATCTTGACGTATGTGAAGAGGATGAGCAACACGGGAAGGAGCACCACAGTTGAGATGCCGAAAAAAGTCCACCCCAGCACTGACATTGGTATCATACAGTAAATCTTCAACATTGCACCGTTGCAAAAAATTCCACCCGAAGTCAAGCTGCAGATTTTTTGTTTGGACTGCATAGAAATTGTCGCCATCAGCGGACAGGCTGGCAGAAACCAGGCCAAAGCCAAGCAAACGCTGACCCTTCTTGCGCCCATGACCGAGGCGTACCGAAGAGGCCTGCAGATGGACACGTATCTGTCATAAGACATGACCAACAACAACGCGATGTCAGACATACCTAAAGTGTAAAAAAAAAAAAACTGAACCAGACAAAAGGACAAAGAAATGCTCTGATGGTTCGACAAGACGTCCACAAAGAGTTTGGGATAGATGGTAGTGCTGAGAAAAAGCGAGTTGAGGGACAAACATGCAATGCAAACATACATAGGCTCATGAAGGTTCCTGTGAATCCAGACCAGACAAATAATGGTGCTGTTAGAGCAGAGGATGAGAATATACATTGCCAACAAGAACAGAAAATAAACCCATTTGTATGTGTCCAGGCCTATGAAGCCATCGAGACTCAGCCTCAGCGTGCCGTTCCCTTCCATCGTGACGCGAGACACATCACGAGACGAGTGACAGAGACGACTCGCATCCTGCCCACTTGTACTTGTCTGCCGAGACGCAAATAAGAAGATTGTCGTCGGTCGGTCGGGGTGGGTGGGGGCGTCCTGCGATTGGCCGACTCGTCCAGGAGGCGTTCTGCTCCTTCCCTTTGTGGCCTTCCCTTCCTCAATCCCACTTTGACCTTCTTGTCGTGGCCCAATGTTACACTGATATGAAAAAGCCATATTTCCCATGTCGTTACCTTGCTTCATTATTTGCTTGTGATGGAAAGTTTAGGCATCTTAGACGTGGACAAGTACAGATATGCTGACTTGTTCCTGTCTGATGTCACCGACAGTCGTCATTCAGTCCAAACCCATTCAGACCCCAAAATCGGAAGCCACTGAAGTCGTCGGGCCTTCCTTCCTTCCTTCCTTCCTTCCTTCCTTCCTTCCTTCCTTCCTTCCTTCCTTCCTTCCTTCCTTCCTTCCTTCCTTCCTTCCTTCCTTCCTTCCTTCCTTCCTTCCTTCCTTCCTTCCTTCCTTCCTGCTTTCCTTCCTTCCTTCCTTCCTTCCTTCCTTCCTTCCTTCCTTCCTTCCTTCCTTCCTTCCCCCCCCCAAAGCGTGCCACTCTACAAAGAGGGCTGCGGCAGCCAATCTTCTGCTCAATCGCCATTGTCGCTCATGTGCTTTTGAAAGTTTCCTAAAAGCATGCAGTCATAGCACAAATCAATGGATCATACTGCACCTATTGAATGGCCATCTGGCTGTGCTTGCTGCTGGGCCCGTCTTGGCCAACTCGAGGCCGTCCGTGTAAGACAAAATGATTCCTAAATAATCATCATACAACAATATGGCAGGCACTACTATGAGTTGCTCTGTGCAGACTATAAATCTATGACTGTTTCTGTTTGCTCCATTGCTCGAGGGATTATAGCAGTGGTCACCAAACTACGGCCCGCGGGCCGGACACGGCCCACGGGACCGTTTAATCCGGCCCGCCAACCCTGAACAAATTGTATTATTAAACTTTTTTTTGGGGTCATTTTGCCTGCAATGACTGCGTTTCCACAGTAGATGAGGAAGCGCTCGCCTGCGCATTTACTACCGGAAGCCGTGTCAGAAAGCTCGGTGCACACTCACAAGTGCGTGTACGTACTCAGTAGTACGGACATGGCGCACTCGCGCTCTATTTGTATCAGTCCCGAATTTAGATCGTGGGCTGTGACGACAGCATTCTTGTAATTCGCGCGCTGAGCTTTCAGATGCAGTTTTGCGCTAAATCCACCCACAAACCTTCCCCTGGAATCCTTCCATTAAAATGAGTCGCCCAAGGAAAAGCAACGTGGACACAGTGCCAAGCGTTTAAAAGAGAGTGGCCAATTTGGCTCGACGTACGCGACGTGACGTTCAGCCACATGAACGTCAACATCAACCCGTCACAGATCGAGGTAAACGGACCAACACCTCGGATCTCGCCTAAGAATTGCCACAACAAATTTTACTCCAGACTATGACACACTAGCAAACTTTAACAAAAAAGACAGCGGTGTCTACAAGCCTACTGGAACCTACAAAAGGAATTTAAGGAAGGAACACAATAACTTTAAGAGACTGTTCATATGTGTCAGAGACAGGCGCCCCGGTTAGGACTCCCTGCGCCCCGGTTGAAAAAAATCGAGCTTTTTCGATTCTTCATTTTCATGCCGTTTTTTTCTTTCGGTCTTGCGCGAATGTGCGTGCGCTATTCTATGTGCGCGATGTTATCCATTCACCGTTTGCCTGCCGGACCCGGATGTTGTTTTAGCGATCAGCGAACGGCGTGGGTGATGTTCGATTTTTTTTCCTGTGGGCGCGCGCCCCTACTGGAAGAATTCCTGGCTACGCCTCTGGTCAGAGATATTCTGCTCTGACAACTGAGCTGAACTTTTATCTGTTAAGATTGTGCATGGCACAACAGAAAGTTAATGTTCCATGGCTTTTTTTTCTATGAAGAACCCAGAGAGAGTTATTTAGTTATTATTTATTTCCTGTTTTTTTCTGTGAAGAACTCAGAGAGGGTTATTTAGTTATTATTTATTTCATTAATAGTGTTATTTGTTTCCTGACTTTTTTTCTGTAAAGAACCTGGAAAGGGTTATTAAATAACCGTTATTTGGTTATGTGTGGCTTTCTGGAAAACAATAAATTTTTTAAGCTCCCCTACGATCGTCACACTTTTTCTGTTACAAACTGACACCGGCCCCCCATCAGAGAAGGGAAAAGTTATGTGGCCCTCTCAGGAAAAAGTTTGGGGACCCCTGGGTTATAGCATTGCAACAAACAGTTGGCTTCACTATTCGCAATGCTATGAAAATGTCAAAATATTGGAGAAAGAAAAATCAGTGGAAGGTGATTCCACCAGTTCCAATCTGCAAGTATGCTCTTTACTATATTGAAAATTAAAGTTAGGTTATGATTTTAAACACACAAGGTGCATGTAAGGCCCTTCATACACAAACACACGTGAAAAAACAACAGAAACCCTGCCGCCATGCCTGATCATCTGTATGTTTGTGTGTGTAACGCATGAAAAACAATCTCAGCCTGAGGGAATAACTAATGATGACCCAGCCCTGTGATTACTGTTGTTGTCTTTGTCAGACGCAATTCTCCCAAGACTTTGACCATCAGCTGTCCCCCTGAGAGCCACCTTGTTTTTGCACCTCTTTCTAGGAATATAGATTACTGTTTGAGCCACACATGACAGGTCACTTTAGAGCAGCCCGGGTCACAGGTGATTAGACCACCTGTCAGGATGGGTTTGGAGTCTGTTAAGATAAAGTTAACCAGCGCTAGGCTAGACTCCCAGCATGCACATAGCTCGTTGTGTAGATTAGAGCGTGATAGTTTGAATAGTGCTACAGTACACATAAACGCACTTTCTACTGGGGTAGTAGACAAATCCAATCACTCCACCCCGACCGGTTTTGCTGATGAAACGGTGCCGGTTTCAGATAATTCTACACGTGTAACAAATATTTACTAGCAGATTCCCACGGTCGTATCATCCCACCGCGCTAACAAACATTTGAGAGGTGATGTCAGGCCTAGAGAACACAATCTTACTCGCATCTCGTATAAATATCCTTCGATAGATACGCACCCGGATCGACCAATTACACTTAAACTTGGTTTTATGAATATTAGATTGCTTCATACAAAAGCCATTCTCGTTAATGATCTCATCACAGAACATAATCTAAACGTTTTTGGTCTCTGCGAGACCTGGTTAAAACCTAATGAACTGATACCGCTTAATGAGGCCTCGCCTCCAAAATTTGTGAGCTCGCATGTGGCGCGTCCTCGAAAAAAGGGTGGGGGTGTCGCCCTCATCTCGAATTCCGAGCTTAGTTTTAGGCCTCGTTCGATCAACGTATTTAAAACATTTGAGGTTCTCACTGTCCGATCCACCGCTTTACCGTCATTGTATCTTGCTGTTATTTACCGTCCACCCGGGGCTTACTCTGGCTTCCTGGATGAATTTTCAGAATTTGTGGCTGATCTAGTAACCAATGCGGATAATATAATTATCATGGGCGATTTCAACATCCACATGAATTTACCGTCAGAGCCAGTTACTTTGGCGTTTCAGACTTTAACTGATACGTTTGGTTTTACGCAAGCCGTACAGGCAGCAACGCATAAGAATGGAAATACCATAGATCTGGTATTATCCCGAGGACTTGCAACCTCAAATATAGCAGTACTGCCATACACTACTGTTTTGTCTGATCATTACTTAATAAAGTTTGAAATTCTAGTTCCTTGTCAAAGGCAAGAGAGCAATCAGCATTATAGGAGCCGTCATTTCAACTCCATGACTGCAACTGCGCTATCTGAGATACTGTCGCCGGG
Organism: Syngnathus typhle; assembly: GCF_033458585.1. Lineage (NCBI taxonomy): Eukaryota > Metazoa > Chordata > Actinopteri > Syngnathiformes > Syngnathidae > Syngnathus > Syngnathus typhle. The sequence continues at coordinate 12,657,054 of NC_083747.1, read as the reverse complement.
AACCGCTATATTTGTCACATACGCCGGCTCTATTGATAATCTTACAAATGAATTCAATGCGACATTGTTAAATGCCATTGACTCTGTGGCGCCGTTACGTCTGAAAACTCGCCGTAGATTGCCTACTCCGTGGTTCACAGATGAAACGCGTACGCTTAAGCAATTATGTAGAAAGCATGAGCGCAGATGGCGTCTAACCAAACTTGAAGTTTTCCATCAGGCATGACAGGATAGCCTCCTGAAATATAAAGATGCGCTTATCTTAGCAAAAACTCGGTATTTTTCGCAAATTATTAATCTCAATAAAAACAATCCGAAACACCTATTTCATACAGTGGCAAAGCTGACTCTGCGCCAGCCGACCCCCGATAGTTCCTTCCACTCAGCTGACGAGTTCATGAAATTTTTTGCTAAAAAGATTGAATCCATTAGGGATGAGATCAAGAATACCATTCCAATCGCTCGGTTGAGCCCGCCGTTTACCAACGCTGATGATCATGCAACAACCCTCTCAACTTTTAAAAGCGTGTCTCTTGAAAGGCTTACACAATTGGTTAGTGCGGCTAAACAAACAACATGTTTACTCGACCCTCTTCCAGCCAAACTACTTAAAGAATTATTTCAAATTTTAGGACCGTCCGTCTTAAATATAATCAATCTCTCTGTCTCCTGTGGGATAGTGCCAACAGCCTTTAAAACCAAATCTTGACCCGGACTGTCTCAGTAATTATAGCCCAGTTTCAAACCTCCCATTCATAGCAAAACTTCTTGAAAAAGTAGTAGCGCAGCAGCTTATTGATTACATGGTCGCCAATAATCGATATGACACTTTTCAGTCTGGTTTTAGAGCTAATCATTCCACTGAGACAGCACTTGGTAAAGCGACTAACGATCTCCTCAGAGCTATGGATTCAAACACTCCGTCTGTACTGTTACTACTCGATCTTAGTGCTGCCTTCGACACTGTAGACTTCGATATTTTATTAGGGCGTCTTAAAAGTTGTGTTGGTATTTCAGGGTCAGCACTAGGCTAGTTCCATTCCTATCTATCAAACAGGACGCACCGAGTGGTCCATGGCAATGCGTCCTCGGAGCTCTATAATGTTACGTGTGGTGTCCCACAGGGATCGGTTCTCGGACCAATTCTTTTTAATATCTATATGATTCCGCTTGGGGACATAATACGTAAATATAATATTAGTTTTCAATGCTATGCGGATGACACCCAATTATATATGCCGTTATCGATGACAGATCCGCGGGTTTGTTGTAATCTTGAGGGGTGCCTTGCGGAGATCAAGCAATGGATGTCTCTCGACTTCCTTCGTCTTAACCCAGATAAAACTGAGATGTTGATAATTGGTCCAACTCGTTATCAACACTTATTCAAGGAAACCGCTATAACTATAGATAACCGTACTATCACTCAAAGCGATACTGTAACTAATCTCGGGGTAATATTTGACCAAACTCTCTCCTTTCAAAAGCACATTAAGAATATAACCAGAATTGCGTTTTTTCACCTTCGTAATATTGCAAAGATTTGTCCGATCCTCTCGACCGGTGATGCGGAAACTATTATACATGCGTTCGTCACGTCGCGCCTGGACTACTGTAATGTACTATTTTCGGGTCTTCCTAAGTCCCGCATCAAAAGTCTACAGTTAGTACAAAATGCTGCTGCAAGGCTGCTCTCTCGGACAAGAAAACTTGATCACATTACCCCAATACTAGCCAACTCACATTGGCTCCCGGTCCATTTAAGATGTGACTTCAAGGTTCTTCTATTAACCTATAAATCACTGCATGGGTTAGCGCCTTCATATCTCGTCGACCTAGTTGTTCCTTATGTTCCGTCTCGTAACCTTTGTTCGCAAAACGCTACCCTTTTAGCGACACCGAGGGCCAAGAAAATGTCTGCAGGCTCTAGAGCATTTTCTATTCGGGCTCCAGAGCTTGCCCTACCAATGGATATTAGGACTGCTGCCTCAGTAGAAACATTTAAGACACGTTTAAAGACACATTTCTATGACATGGCCTTTAACTAACCTGTAATGGCCGATTCGGCCGGAGTTTGTTTTCTCTCCCTCTCCACCCCCTCCCTCCCTCCTCCCCGGCCGGGGAGGTGGTTAGGTGGCACCCATGCTGACAGCGGCTATCTGGATTCTCGTGGGCCAATTCAGGATGGGGGAACTGCAGCTCAACCTCCTCGAAGACACTGCCAGGACAATTGAGGGCTCGTTCGGCAGCCCTCTGCTCTGACATGGACATCCACTTTTTATTTCATTGATGTTCATGTTGTATCATTTGTGCCTTCTCTGCATCCATTTCAACCTGGTGATCCTGAAAGGGGGATCCTGCCATCTGTGGTCCCTTCTCAAGGTTTCTCATTTTCCCCCGGTAGGGTTTTTTAAGTTTTTCCTTGCCCTTTTGGGAGCTTAAGATCAGGGGATGCTTTGAGAATAATTGCCAATTTCTGTCTATGTGAAGCCCTTTGAGACTGCTTGTGATTTAGGGCTATACAAATAAACTTGACTTGACTTGACTTGACTTGACTTGACTTGACTTGACTTGACCATCCTTACATCACTCACTGTCCGCTAACATCCCACGGGATCAATCAAGTAGCTTACGCTCGCTCACTTGTGTGCCAAGGCCATCATTATGTCTATCACGAGTGCACAAGGGCTCCTTGACAGATACTTGCAACTAGTTCCTGGCTTGTTGTCGACTTTCACACTCCGTTAGTGCCACTGCGGCCATTTGGTTCGAAACCTTTATGGCAATGAATCAGTGTCAAGAGCTGTGTGTGAAGCGCGCGCGCACACACACAAACACACACACACACACGCGCACGCACACACACACACACACACACACACACACACGCACGCACGCACGCACGCACGCACGCACACACACACACACACACACACACACATTCACACACAAGCATTCCCACTGTCATATACGGGAATCGAAATCACGGTGTTGGCGGCACACAAGACAGGGAAGTGTACCCCCCACTGCAGGGGTGTCAAACTCCTTTTTTTGGAGTCATAGCTTCTTTCGGAGGGCCATTATGACTGTCAAGCCAAATCAATGTATGAGCGAGCACCTCATATTATATCCAGTCAAAGCTGCAAAACAAACGGACAAATAACTGGTTTCCAAATCAGACGAGTAAAAACTGGTCAAATCTTTGAAAAAAAAAGATATGATTAAAAGTGAAGACCATTTGCAATTCTAGTCATGACATGCAAATTTGATGCACAATTTGTCTTGGCGGGCCACCTAAAATGATGCGGCGGGCCGTATCTGGCCCACGGGCCTTGAGTTTGACACTGGTGCCCAACCCCATCAGCCACTCACTCCCCTGACGCAGCGGCGATAGAGTTTCAAACTGTCATAATTTTCTCCTTTCAACAATCTCATTACTGCAGCATCGGAGTGCTCTCAGTTCCTCGCCGCCCCTGAAGGCAGCACTTTTGAGAAAATGTCTCTCCCCTGAGTAGAAAACAAAAAGTAGTTACAAGAGACCGTTTTAAAAGTCACCTTGCACATCTCGATTGCGTCATATCGAGTAAATCTAAAACATCTAGGGTAACAAAAATATGTATTTGTGAATAAAAGCAAGAGAGCTGAAGTGTAAGATAAGTGTTTATCGGACGACAGCTGAACACACGCATACCGAGCGAGGTATGTTCCAAAAACCTTATCTTTTGGTGTTAGGAAGCTTCAACTTCTTTTTTTTACGTGATAGTTTGTCTTCAACATTGTAGCAGGCACGGACAATTCTGTGGGATTGGAACCTTTTTCTTTCTTTCTTTCTTTCTTTCTTTCTTTCTTTCTTTCTTTCTTTCTTTCTTTCTTTCTTTCTTTCTTTCTTTCTTTCTTTCTTTCTTTCTTTCTTTCTTTCTTTCTTTCTTTCTTTCTTTCTTTCTTTCTTTCTTTCTTTCTTTCTTTCTTTCTTTCTTGCTTTTTTTCTTTCTTGCTTTTTTTCTTTCTTGCGTTCTTTCTTGCTTTCTTTCTTGCGTTCTTTCTTGCTTTCTTTCTCGCTTTCTTTCTTGCTTTCTTTCTTGCTTTCTTTCTTGCTTGGTTTCTTGCTTCTTATTGTTTGAACCTTTAGTACTCCTTTTCAAAAGTGAAGTTGCACAATTTGTCTTGGCTGGCCACCTAAAATGATGCGGCGGGCCGTATCTGGCCCACGGGCCTTGAGTTTGACAGTGGTGCCCAACCCCATCAGCCACTCACTCCCCTGACGCAGCGGCAATAGAGTTTCAAACTGTCATAATTTTCTCCTTTCAACAATCTCATTACTGTAGCATCGGAGTGCTCTCAGTTCCTCGCCGCCCCTGAAGGCAGCACTTTTGAAAAAATGTGCCTGAGTAGAAAACAAAAAGTAGTTACAAGAGACCGTTTTAAAAGTCACCTTGCACATCTCGATTGCGTCATATCGAGTACATCTAAAACATCTAAGGTAACAAAAATATGTATTTGTGAATAAAAGCAAGAGAGCTGAAGTGTAAGATAAGTGTTTAAAACAAACATAGG